>NW_007019588.1:298415-305868 GCF_000164805.1 Carlito syrichta
AACATCTGTCTGGGGATGGGGAGACACCTGTTATCAACAAGGGGGCCTGAATGAAGCATATTTATATACCTAACCCTTAACTTTACCCCACAATATCATAATGAAAAATATTGATTTAAAAGAAAAAAGAAAAGAAAAGAAAAAAAGAATAGCCTAAGCCTGATAAAACTTATGTCCTGGTTATTTCTCATAGTCTTTGCATGGCCTCATCTAGGCAGTTCTTAATATCTTTTATGTGGTGGCTATTAGTCATCTAAAGGCTCTACTGGGTTGAGTGTTCAAAATGGCTACATTACAATTGACAGTTGTTGCTGGTTTTTGGATAAAAACTCAGTTGGGGCTGTGAAACAGAGTGCCTTCATGGACAAAGTAACCTGTCCATGAAGTTTGGATTTCTTACACTATGATGGGGTTCTTAGAGAGACTATCTGGCAAGTAATCATTCCAAGAAATTCAGGTAGAATCTGCAAAATGTCAGGTGTTCAAAAAAATCACTTCTGTCATGTTCTGCTGGTCAAGGAAATCACTAAACCCAGACCAAATTCAGACAGAGGAAAATTAGAATCTACAAAGCATGTAATATGAGAGAAATTGTAGCAATTATGTTTGGAAAATAAAATCTGCCACAAAATATCTAAAAAAGCTTACATCTATCACCAAAATTATTTGTGAAATATTGAACATTTTCTCCAAAATGTAATACAAATAGAAATGTTAACATTTATTATACTTTAAAACTGCACAGAAAGTCCTAGTCAAAGCATAATATTACAAAATAAAGCATAAAGATTGGAGAAGATATAAACTTGTTCTAATTCTCCAATGGCAACATTGTGGGCACTGAAAATGTAAGAGAGCGTTAGAAAAAGACAAACTTAAATTAGTGAGTAAATTATAAAAGACTATTGAGTAAATATTAATATGAAAATAAAATTGTGTTCTATATGCTAGCAACTTAAACAGAAACTAAATTGACACAATGTAATTTGTAATAAAATATTAATAAAAATTAGTATATTTGATGAAAATATGAAAACACCTATACTAAAAACTATAAAATATTGATGATTGCAATTAACAATAAATGTAATCAATCTATAGATTTACTCAATCTGTATCATAATTCTTCAGACTTGTCACAAAAGTTATCCTACTCTTAAAAAATAATTTTTATGAAAATGTAAATATTCTTGAATAGCTAAAGAATTATGAAGTACAGAAGTCAGCATGATGACTATGCTACTTGATTTCAAGACTTATAAAAGGCTGTAGTAGTTAATAGAATGGATATTGGTCTGAAGACAGATAAAATGATCAGCGTAACAGAAGAAAATAAAAAATAAACCCATACGTATAAGGTAAATTGATATATTTTTAAAAACATCAAAATAATTCTATAAGCAAAGTAAAATATTTTCAATAAAATATACTTGAGTTACTAGATATTTATAGAATAAATTTCACTGTCTACTAGATCATAATATACAATCAAAAATTAATTTGATATAGGTTATAGGCATACATATGAAAACCAAAAATATAAAGCATCTAGAAGAAAATATTGGACAATATTCTCATTATTGTGAGGGTAAAATAAGAAATTTTAGGACACAAAAGCTGAAAATATAAAATTGTAAAAGGTGAACTGGGCTTTATCAAAGCCCAATGATGTTTATGAAGGGCCACATTAGTAACATTCAAATAGCAAGTCACAAATTAAGATACATTAGCAAAAATTTATCTGACAAAAGTCTTCTTACCTTTCTTTTCAAAAGCTTAAGAATTTTTTTTTCTTTTTTTTTGAGTTGGAGTCTCACTCTGTCGCCCAGACTGGAGTGCAGTGGCCGCTCCCGGCCACCGCAGCCTCAACCTGCTGGGCTCCGGCGATCCTTCCGCCTCAGCCTTCCAAGTAGCCAGAATTACAGGCATGCGCTACCACGCCCGGCTGATTTTTTGATTTATTGTAGAGATGAGGTCTCGCTGCCCAGGCGGGTCTCGAACCCGCGGGCTCAGGCAATCCACTCACCTCAGCCTCCCAAAGGCGCGGGATTACAGGCTGAGCCACCGATCCCGGCTTGTTTTTAAATTTTAATAGCTTTAGGGGTACAGGTGGTTTGAGTTACATAGACATATTGTATAGTAGTGACAAAGTCTGGGATTCAGTGTGCCTGTCACCTCCACTAGTGCACACTGCATCCAACAGTCAATTTGTTCATCCTTCACCCCTCTCCTACCCTGTATCCCTCAGAGACTCCAATATCCATTGTACCATTTTACATGCCTTTGCAAACTTCTAGCTTAGCTCCTACATACAAATGAGAATATGTGGTATTTGGTTGTCTATTCTAGCATTACTTCACTTAGGATAATGTCTAAAATATATCAAGAACTTCTATAAGTCAATAATAAAATATTAAAAAAATATACATATTTATATGGGCATTTCACAAAGAAGATATCTGAATGATAAATTATTATATGACTTCAAAAGGAATCAAGGAATTCAAATGGAAAGCACAAGGAAACACCACTCTATATCCACCAAAACAATTTAACTTACTAAAAATAAAAGTAGTGACACTAACAAAAGTGGGTACAAATGTTGTCCAACTGTGAATTTACATTCTTGATGACAGTATAAAATAGTGCAACCACATGGGAAATTTATTTGTTAGTTTCTAAACAATATTAAACATTGTCTATATCATGATTCAGCACTTCCAGTCTGATATATAAATATGAAAGAATGCATATAGTCACATTCATAAGAAACTTCATTTATAGTAGCCCAAAACTTGAAAAAAACTTAAATAGCTGTCTATGTTTTCCACATATTCATACAATAGAATGCAGTACAGAAATGAAAAAAACAATATAGCTATACAAATAATGTGAAAAATACTTTGTTTAGTGAACCCACATACAAAGATTACATACTATTCAACATCACATGTAAGAATTCAAGGACTGGACAAAACTTACATATAATTATATTGTCAGTTGCTTCTGTGGAAGACTGGATTGACTTGAAGGAGGAACAGAACTAATTCCTTGGATAACAGAAAAATTCTATGTGTTGAACTAGATAATGGTTATTTATCAAAATTGTATTTTAGCTATAAGAATTTTGTTTTATGAAAACTATGAAATATTAATACAATAGAGGTTAAAATAAAAATAAAATCAAGAAAAGACTGAAAATAAAAAATAACAAATTATTGATTCTTACACACCAATACAGTGCTTTTTTTACTTTGTCCATGTCATTTTTCTACCTTAATCATCTCCTACTTTTTTTGTCTGCTCTCCTTTCCAGATTCATTTAAGGTATGACCTTAGGAAATCTTACCTGTATCTGCTCATTTATTTTTTGTGTTCTTGTAACACTCATAAGTAATTATCAACATTTTAGTACCAGGCAGTTGATTATCTATTGCTAATTTGATGACATCAACCATCTCTTTGTATATTCCCAGCTACACTGTAAAGGAGAAACCAAGGACCAAAACTCACAGAATTCCTTTCCCATGTTTTCAGATTATAGTTTGTCAATGAGAGCTACTCATTAGAGATTTTGAAAGTGGAATAAAAAGATAGCCCATTATTCCCTGGAGCATTTGCAGGGACATTTGTGAGCAGATGTGGGATTTGTAGTTTTGGGTGTGCTCCTTGAGATGTACACACTCTGGCACTGCAACCAGAGATAGTTATTGGGTGCCTTCTAATGACTTCCCTTGAGAATTGCTCGCTAGAGTCTGAGATTATTCTTTTAGATGTTCAGCCTGGGTGTGAGCCATAAATATGGAATGCAACAGTTGAATTTTTCTGGCAGACTTATGTATCTTTCATGTTATGTTGTGAGTTCAAATTGTTAGTGACAAGTCACTTGGCCCTCACTCTTTGCCTTCCAATGGTTAAGAAGCTTTTATTAAAATTCCTTATACTTGGAGTTTATACAGGAACTTTTTCCTGAATGCCCACATGAGTAATTCTAGTACTTAATACATTTTATTTAAGTTATCACTTTTTACGTTTAATTATTTTACCATACTACTGTACTTGGGAATTGTGATTTTACAAAAACTTGAGTACTGTGTTTGAAATCTAATTAAGTTATATTTTAAACCTATATTCTTGAGGAAACAAAGCAAATTATTTATTTGAATATCTAATAGCATGGAACTTAGAGTGATCTGAAAGTGAAGTTGCAGTTGGAATTGAGGACTCTCATTCCTTTTCTGACACATGAGGCCAAATAGAAAGATACCAACCTTCACTCCCAATCCCACCTCTTCCCCTAACAGCACACACATCCCATGCCAGTTGGAGGTTGATATGTCATATGGTAGCTAGAATATATTTATGTGCTTCAATGCTATGTGCCCTGAGAAAAAGGAAAAAGAAAGAAGGAAAGGAAGGACGGAAGGAAGGAAGGAAGGAAGGAAGGAAGGAAGGAAGGAAGGAAGGAAGGAAGGAGAAAGAAAGAGAAAAGGAAGACATTATCTGAAGGATCTTTCAGTCCACTCCTTTCCATATTTTATTTAAAAATTTCAATGTTCATATACTAGAGTATCATCCTCTACACTTGCACATTGGAATCATCTGAGAATTTTTAAAAATATATTTAAGCCCCATACTCAATCACCATGATTAATCTATACTCTATTAGTTCTAAAGTTTCCCAGGTGATCTAATAAGAAGTCATGAGTGAGAAACACTATCTCAACAGTAAAACGGTGTCTTAAAGAACTTAACTGTTATCAATTATAGTTTTTTGGTGGCCTAGACTTATAGACTCTATTAGGAAATCAGAATAAATGCTTAAATAACCAACTTTCAGATGAAAAATATTGTTAAATGGTTGCCTCCAGAAAGAATTCAGAATTCTTTGACCTACTTTTTGGCTTATTTGAGATAATTGAAAAAATACAATAAATAATGGTAACGGAGTCATTTTTAAACCATCAGGATCTAAACTTTGAGTAAGATCAGAGTAAGTAGAGGGTACTACCCATTCCATAGCCCAAAGTTCTCATAAAGATGGTCAATATTTTCCATTTTCCAGAAGCTTAGAGGAATTTCTGCAAAATGTCAAAATAAAATAATTTAATTTTAAAAAACAAGGGTAACGCATAATTGCCATTCTGAGAGAAAATAGCATGCCCTAAAAGAAAGTAGAGGTGAGCCATTTAGGACTCTGTGATCAGCCTGGGGGCTTCCCATTAAAAATGAACTCCAAAAGAAAATAAGATGGTACCTGGGCTCAGTGGCTCAGCCTGTATTCCCACGCCTTGGGAGGCTGAGGTGAGTGGATTGCCTGAGTCCGCCGGTTCGAGACCCGCCTGGGCAACTTGGTGAGACCTCATCTCTACAATAAATCAAAAACTAGCCGGAATGGTAGCGCGCACCTATAGTTCCAGATACTTGGAAGGCTGAGGTGGAAGGATCGCCAGAGCCCAGCAGGTCGAGGCTGCGGTGGCTGGGAGCGGCCACTGTGTTCCAGCCTGGACGATAGAATGAGACTCCAACTCAAAAAAAAAAAAAAGAAAGAAAGAAAAGAAGACGGTAATGACAATAATAATGATTGCATTTATTGTAACACATTTATTATATAAGACTTTATAACTTACTAAAGTATTTGTAGCTAAAATAATATGACACTTCAGATTGTCTTTAAATTAGTTAATGGTGGGAGAATATAAAAAAAGTTTTGGGTAGAAAAAGATTGTACTTGTGTTAGTGTTAGTAAAGTGAAGTGAGTAGTTCAAGAGATTTTGTTACATTATTCATTTTACCTTTATGCATTTAATTTTTTCATTAACAGACCTAAGAATTTATAATAATTTTCAAAAACATAAAAAGTTATATAAAGTGAGTATGTTACTTTTGTAGGTAACTATTTGTCATGGATCTGACTTTTGATAGACTCTATTACTTAATTATTTAATATGCTTTTAGTACTTCAAAATAATGAAGGATGTTTTCTTTTCTGCAAGGAAACATTAAAACTTCTTTCAAGGCATTAGAATGTCTACCACTATTTTTCTCTCTTCCTTGATATATGTAAATGAAATGATTTCTGTTTTAGTAATTTAATGGAGTGAATTATTCAATCTGAAGGCAGAACCAGAAACAATAATTCTACTTAGGCTAATCTAACATTTGGCAATATGAATTTATTGCTTCTTTTGTAATTATTGATAGGAATTTATTATAACATATTATATATTATATAACAACATAAAATATATATTTTATATATATAATAAAATATATAATATAACATAAAATATATTATTAATATATTTTAAAGTTATGCTTACATGAGATAAAGGGTTAAAGTTACTAGATCTATATCAAAGGCCCTAATAGGAAGGTAATTCTGAAATATGAGATCAAAATATAGAAATGAAGAACCACTGGTGGTGAGTTGAGACCCAGATTCTAGTTAAAACTCTATTATGGGAGCAAAGTTATTTAAAGACCTGTTCTTTCAGAATGTAAAATAGAATTTTTAGAGAAGTTCTCTATTTCTGAGGTGATGGTTGTGCAAGAGGCATGAGTAGGTGCCATACTTCCCTAACAAATATTAACCAAGAAATCCTATATTCAGTTATATTTTTTAAAACAGCTATACTATATTTTTTAACACAAGTGGTAAATAACAAAGAAAGACTTTTCAGAAAACTAATGTTAAAACATTATACAGATGACCTATTACCTTCAATTTTGAGTGGTACTAATCTAAATTTTTATTCTATTTAAATTAATTTGGTGTTTCTGATAGTTTATTCCATGGAATCAGAGTTCCATTAGTGTCTGGAGAAAAACATAGGGAAATAATCCTTTGGTCAAGAAAGTTTGGAAAGCATAAACTTACTCTATTTAAAAATATTCTTTTTTTAAACATTTTAAAGATGTGAGGTACAAGTCAGGATTGCATATATAAGTGTTCTAGGTACAGGTGAAGATTGGGCCTCCCACTGACTTTCACTTCACCTGGATTGGATCAGGCATCTTTATTGTTTTTATGTGTCTCCCTGACAGTGTCCTGCAACTGCCAATACCTTTATTGTAGTATTATGTTAGTTGTTCAGGGTCCACTTAAGAGAGAGAATATGTGGTGCTCAGTTTTTTGTTTCTGTGATGGAAAACATATACTTACTCTTGAAAACTCAGAGGGCACATTTAATTCTCTGAGCTAACCTCAGAAAAGACTTTGTCAAGTGTCCTTCTAATCAAGATTTTTCTTTTTTAAAAATTTTATTTTAAAGATGTGGGGTACAATTAAGGATTAGGTATACAAGTGGTCATTGTACAGGTAAAGTTTGGTTCTCTCTTGGGTCCTCACTTAGCCTGGTTTAAACTCAGGTACCCTTATTGATGTTAATGTGTTGAACCCAGGACTCTAATGAGAGAGATAGAGACCACAAAGAGCCAGCTCCGATGCAAA
>NW_007019588.1:306092-323311 GCF_000164805.1 Carlito syrichta
AGGGTTACATTAGCCCTTTTACTTTACGATCCAGCCCAAGGTTTGCTTAGGAAAGCTTGTTTGCTTAACCTTTACATAACATAACATAGTCATTATGGGACAACAAAAGCCAAACTTAATAAAGTTTTAAATATGAATGCTGCAAACACATACAGTGAATGTGGGGTAGAAAATCATATACTAATTCTGGGAATTTATAATAGCAAGCTTATTATAGCAAGGCGGTTACTTTTATAAAAGTCTTTGTTCCCTGCAGGTTTACATAGCCACTGCGTGTAAATTATCACTGAGATAAAAACCAGTGATAAAGCCCACCTAGAGAGGAGCTGGCTCCTCTGAGTCTGCTGCCACCTTGTAGGAATGTTTGAAAGAGGTTGATCGCTTTATTATTTACATCCCGTTGTAAAAGCATAAGTTAGCCTGCTAGTTTGGGGCTGACAATGCTTAACCCAAGAATTCTAAATACAAACACTGCTTAAAACCCGACATATGCCTAATTCTACGGGGGGTCTGAGGTAGGATTTAAAGTACTAAGATTTCATAAAATACATGAGGTAGGAATACACAAAATATATAGTAAACATGAGGTGGGAATATATGAAATATAGTGAACTAAATGCTACTTTTACAGCAAATAAGTTTCTTGGTTTCTTGGGTCTCTCAATAGCATGCTCTTAACCTAAATCTATTGTTGTCCTCTCAAATGTGCCTCCCCTTCCCTGGATGGCAACTGCCAATCCCTTTCTTATAGTATTATGGTAAATGCTAGGGTCTGCTTATGAGTGACAACATGTGGTACTCAGTTATTTGTTTCTGTGATAAATCACTGAGTATTATAGACTCTAAATCTATCCAAGTTGCCATGAAGCCCTTAATTTTGATTTTCTTTATGGCTGCATAATATTCCATCATGTATATGTACATTTTTTTTATCCGGTCCAGTTTTGATGAGCAGCACGGTTGGTTCCATGTTTTTGTTATTGTGAATAGTGCTGCAATAAACATTTGTGTGCAAGCATCTTCGTAATTTAAGTTCTGCCAGGTATATTCCCAGAAGGGGGATTGCTGTGTCATAAGCATTTTTCATACATATCTGACTATATAGCCCTTTGCAGGTATGTAACACCTATTAATATTCTGTAGAACTAGTGTTGTTTTTCTTTCTTTTTGACAACAAAATTTGTTACCCAAATACCATATGATATGTGCTGTCATAAGCCCAGGAATTACGAAGATGAAGATACACAACCACTACCATTCTCAACTTTGTAGTTTCATGGGTAAATGAGTCTTTTATCTCTCCTTTTTTACACCTCTTTATCCTTACTTTATTTTTTCTTTATCTGTTGGAGAAAATACATAATGGAAATATCTAAATCATCTGGGGCTATTTGTTAAAATACACATGCCTAATCCTCCACCTTTAATTTTCTCTTCTTCCCAACATTCAAATGTACCTTCAGGGAGAAAAATAAATGCAATAAAAAAAAATTCCTATCGTGATTCTAAACCTCCTCACACTTTATAACCACTGCCCTAGTTGCTCAAGCCAGCATTCTACATGCTAAATCAGTTCTTCTATGCCTTTCTTATCCTAATTTCTTTGCTTTTTAAACATCAGCACATATAGCCCTTTGCTGTAATACCTCTTTGATAATTGGTGTATATGAGTTTTAATCAGATAAAGGAATCTCTCCTAGTATTTTGCTATTAATTTGCACTGCCTGTAAACCTATTATAAAACACTCCACTAGGAAATATGTATGCCTACTATTTGTACAATGCATAATGGAGAATGTAAAAATCTTAAGTCAGGGAATTACCTCTCAAAAGACCTGAGAGGCTTACTTATGAACTGTTAGGTAAGAGTGAAAAAAACACACATTCAATTAAATACAAATAAAATCTGAGAATACAGTAAGAATCACTGAGAGAGATTTTTCTGGACAACAGTGGATGATTTTTATGCAGTAAGAAGGACTTCTAAAATAAAAGTATAAGGTAAATAAAGGCAAAGAAGACAGAAAGAGATAAGCACATTTAAAATAAAGTTATATTTATAATATATTTGACTGGACCAGAAGGTTTAGCAGAAAAATTTGAAAAGGCAATTTAGGCTGGAGTTGTAGAATGGTAGATCAATAATGTCAAAAGGAGAATTGAGGTTAAGGCAGAAAAAAATAAACATTAGTTTTCCTTTTTGTCTTTCACTATTATTAATATTTCTATTTATTATTGTCAAATCGCTTTGCCTAAAGTTGAAAAATCTCCAATGATGGCTATTCAAGAAAACAAAGACCATACCAAATCCCAGCCATGCACATAAAGTTCATTTTATATTCTATGAAATAACTTGTAGGGCATATTATGATATCATAGCTAAAAAAATATCTTAGCATTCTTGGGGTGACTATATATATAGTAAATCTTTCTTCAGAAATTTTACTTTTTAGTAATTATGCCTTTAAGCACTAGGCAGCTGCTATCTACTCATGAATGAGTTGATGGCCTGTTGCCACATTTTAATAAGTTATTGGTAAATAAATGCAGAGCACAATGCTTCAGCTCAATTTTCTACCATTATCCCATAAAAGCCTCCAATTCACCTCCATGTTTCAACAACTACAGTGCCTTTTGGGGTACATTTGCATGTGGCTTAATTGATGGGCTTTGAAAGGTACATGAGTATGTCCACAGCAGGGTATGCTTGAGAGGTTTACAAGAGATTTCTCTTTATCATTAAATGTGGCATGTCCACAAAAGGTTCAATGTCAGAAAAATCCCTAGAAGCATCTGTTTTGTACCTGTCTTGTGGCTGGAGAAGCTCAGATGACAAGGCTGTCAACTTGTCAGTTTTATGAGCACAAAAGAAATTTCAAGCTGAAAATGTAACATTTTGTAAAAGCACCCCTTAAACTGCATTTTCAAAAAGGATATATTTTTGCACTCTTGCCAAAATGCAATTATATGCACAGTTGCACAAGCAAATATATAGGAATATTTTCATAAGAGTAATTTACAGCAAACAAGTACAATTAGAAACTGAGAAGGTTTTTTCTCCATCCAGTTATATGACTAATAGAACAGCAAATGGTTTTAAAGAGGATTTAGGGAAGACAGAAAAGTTGTTGATCAACACAGGTACTGCCAAGCAGTGTCACAGTGACACCATGACATCAACATTATTTGGTTTCACCTATTCATTAATCTAAGTGAAGTTCCTAATATCCAGGCCATAGTCTTCTCTTATAGGATAAAAATTTCACATTTCATTCAGTGATGTTATTGGTATTGTTCTCATCTACGTTTTGGCAAATTGGCAACAAAAGAATATGCTCTAATAAAACCAACTGAAAAACTCCAGCAGATACATAATAATGGCACAATGAAAGAAATAAATGACCATAATTAATTAATATATCTTTGTATATATGTCATATATTATATATAACATATACGTAATATGGCATATATTATATATAAAATATTATACATATATGTGTGTGTATATGTGTGTGTGTGTGTGTGTGTGTGTGTGGGTGTGTGTGTGTGTGTATCCTTGTCTTTGAAGACTGATTATTCAAACTTAAAGGAATTGCTCAGGCTTATTAAATTTATGCACATTTTTTAAAAATCACAAATGTCATTATAAAAGGTGGACTTTATCTTTCTTTATGACTGTGATCATTAAGTATCCCTTAGTATATAAGCAATTAAGCATTTCATTTTCACAATTCTAGCCTTTCCAGCCTGAATGTTGAAAATAATAAGTCTAAAAAAATAAGTAAAAATGTGGGTACAGAATTGGTCTTGTTTGGAAAGAAGGCAGAAAATCAAGTCTTATAAAATTTGGAGAGTTAGTGTCATTTCTCCAAAGTTAAAATGAAATTTAAAAATAAGTAATATAAGTTTTTTGTAAGGGATATGATCTCTAATTCAATGTTCTGCTTTCTTGGCAAACTCCATGTCACATTTGAAAGCAACATGCAGACAATTTATATATGCATGTGAAATTACATATATTAACTACAAAAAACATTAGGTTTGGGAATGTCAGTTAGAAAAATAACCTACAGCATGACTATCACTAGTATTATCCTGCACAACAGCAACAAAACAACAACAAAAATAGTTAGTCAAGTTTCATGAGTTTCCTATGATTGGTAGCAAACAAAAGGAGTATTAAAAACTGGTAATCCAGAATTCATAAAAATTAGTTAAATTGAAATTTAAAGGGAACTATATATAGACATTCATATGTAAAGATAAGCAATGATTTAAATTCACCAAGAAATATAAATACATGTTTTCAAATAGTTTAAACAGTTTTTGTAAGGATTTAAAGAAGAAAGAATGTAAAGAATGATAGGCCAATGCTTTGGACATTTCTTGAGACCTTGGAGAAAAACATGATGACAGAAAGACTTTCCATCTTTAACAATAATGAGTGCAAATAACCTCCAGCCTTGATTAGAAAGCCTTCATATTAGTTCTAGAACAATAATGGTATAAAAGCTTGAGTATTATGTGGAGCAGGATAGAAGGGTTTATGGAGGACAGCTAGAGAGAAAACCCAGATTAAATCTTTAGTCATAAATAAAATATACATAAGTGTTTGTATGACAATCAACATTTTAGAACAAAAAATTGTTTGAATGTTAATTTTGACTGGCAAAATAAAATAGATAAATAGACTGAGTAATGCTGTTTCTTAATTGGTCTTTTTTTTTTTTTTTTTGGTGTTACCTAGGATTGAATTTCCCAATGTATATGATGAAGAGTATTGGTTTAGTTTGCATGCATCAGAATCACCTGCTAGACTTGCTAAACCACAGGTTGATGGGTCCCACCTTCAGAATCCCTGAATTATGAGGTCTGGATGCAACCCAAAACTTGTATTTCCAGCATATTTCTACATGAGTCTGATGCTGCTAGTCTTTGAACACCACACTTTGAGAACCATTTGCTCAGTGGATGTCTATTAACAAATAATAAATGTTTTCTCTTGTGATAGGATTGGGAACAATGGGTTAAGAATATATTAGATTTGTTTTCTACAGGGTTTCTCAAAACATTTAATAATAAATGTACGTTTTGAATACTGCCAAAGAAATATTGCACCAGATGGAGTTAAATAAGAAAGACTTGACTCAAGACTTTTGAAATGGAGAAGAGGGACTGAACTCAACTCTGTTAAAAGAAAAGGCAGAAGTTTATAAACAGTAGAGTAAACTAGTGAACAAGTACTGGATAACTTTAGAGGAATGGTTGGTGAATGTATTTAGATCATCTGTGTTTGCTAATGCAACCTGTTTTTTTTATTTATTTTATTTCACGCTCTTTTTCTTTTCACTGTCTTATTTAAGATGCAGACAAGTATCAAGTTGATCTTTGATATAGTTTACTTTTTAAATTTAGTCACACATTGTCCAAACGTTCTTCTAAGTTTATAATAGGCCACCTTATATTTTATTTTATTTTATTTTTTGAGTTGTATTCTCACTCTGTTGCCCAGGCTGGAGTGCAGTGGCACCGCTTCTGGCCACAGCAGCCTCTATCTGCTGGGCTCCAGCGATCCTTCTGCCTCATCCTTCCAAGTAGTTGGAACTACAGGCACGCACTACCACGCCTGGCTAATTTTTGATTTATCGCAGAGATGAGGTCTCACCAAGTTGCCCAGGTTGGTCTCGAACCTGCGGACTCAGGCAATTCACTCACCTCAGCCTCCCAAAGGGCTGGGATTACAAACTGAGTTACCAAACCAGGCCAGGCCACCTTATTTAAACTCTTCAATAGGCCACCTTATTTACTGTTTATTGAAGAGTTTGGCTCCTAACCTTCCACAAAGACTGGGAGATAAAAACTCTTATCTTTTCTCCATGATTACATTTCACAGGCATGGCTCCCATATCCCTGAGGAAGACATTCCACGATTGCAAAACTAACAAGAGACTAGGAGAAGATTTACATCTCAAAGGGACAAGGAAAGAATGTATAACTCCAAGTTAAAGAAAGTAAGTGCTTTAAGAAAAGGGAGGTCAGTGACTCAGGCAGTAATCCCAGCACTTTGGGAGGCAGAGGTGAGTGAATTGCCTGAGCCTGCGGGTTCAAGACCCACCCGGGCAACTTGGTGAGACCCCCATCTCTACAATAAATCAAAAATTAGCCGGGCGTGGTAGCACACGCCTGTAGTTCCAGCTACTTGGAAGGCTGAGGCTGAAGGATTGCTGGATCCCGGCAGGTAGAGGCTGAGGTGGCCGGAAGCGGCCTCTGCACTCCAGTCTGGGTGACAGAGTGAGACTCCAACTCAAAAAAAAAAAGAAAAGAAAAGAAAAGAAAGGAAACGGGAGGTCAAGAAACCAATAGGAAGAAACCGGTCTAAAGTTTAGTCAAACCTAGGGAAACCTTAAGACCATCATGGTCATTATTCAAAATAAGGGTGTATTTATGTTGTTTCCCAGAATTATTTGTCATAAAAGTACTCTTTTTAAGGAGCACGTTGTGATATTATTTTTCTGCAGAATAAATTCTAAAAATCATTATTCTGTAAAGCTTGTGTACAAGACTAAAAAGTTCTGAGTAAATGCTATTTAAGCTATTTGTAGTATTAATTGCCATCAAAACAAAATATCCCTGAGTAGGAGTTACCTAAATGGGTAAGTAGCTCAGGAGACCTCAACGCCTAGAAGTGGGAAACACATAAGGTAGATGAGTTTTATAGAATCAGGCCCTTATTTTTAGAATGCTAACACATCAATTAACTTTGATGTGAATATGCTACATATGCATATGGCAGTAGAAATGCTTAGCGTCTTTAGATGTATGCATGTATTTTTAGCTACATATGTTCTGTCAAAAATAAGTGCTGGAGGTATCACATTCATATGCACAAATGCAACCTGGTTTTTTTTCTTTCACGTTCTTTGTCTTTCTTTTCACTGTCTTATTTAAGATGCTGGCAAGTATCAAGCTGATCTTTTATATAGTTTATTTTTTAAATTTAGTCACACATTGTCCATTTTTCTAAGTTTATAAAAAAACATTAGGCCACCTTAAAAATTATATTCATCTTTTCTTTCTTCTGTGATTTAAAATATTTTTATTGTTGAGATTCTTTGTGCTATGAGACATAATAAAAGTCAACAGTCTCTTCCTACCACCTTTCAATGCACTATTCTGATTCATAGCCGGAAACACATTCCTGACTATTTTGGGAAGTATTTGCCATTATACTTCTAAATTACACACTTATGGTAATGTAATATATTGTTTTTTAAATTATATATGTTATCTATTGACTTCCTTATAAATAAAATAAGGGTTTAGCACTCCCTCCACATTAAAGTCACACATTAGGTATTCTTCCAATGTAGTTATATCACACTTGGGGGTAAATTAGTGTTATATAGTTTGGTTATTATGGAACACATAATAATTCATGGTATTATTCACAGTTGAGATTTAGAACATAGTATGATTACATTTCCTTTATTAGATATCTTCTTATACTCCATTCTAGTTTAATTATAATTTCACTAGACGCTTATCTATTAGCTTTTCCCTCTAAATGAACCATAACCCAAAAAGACTTTAAAAGGTCTTATCATATGGTCAAGCACCTCATGTGATTTATCAGTGACAGAGTTTTCCTGGAAATCAGTTTTCTAGACTATATCATCCTCCTACTTCAATCTGGACAGGTGATTCTCTAAGACTGTTACATAGATATTACTTGGGACTTTATGGTACCATCATCCTAAGAATTTCCTTCTCACTCTTGTAGGTAGTGGATTCTCTTGCCTGGATTCCACATATTCTTCCTTGTTTATTTCCTCTTTGATGATCCTTTCATTTTGTAGCATCTTGAGAAAGTACCTATGGAAAGTTAATTTTTTTGAAACTATACAAATGTAAAACTATCTGATTTTCATCCTCAGACTTAAGCAATGATTTGGAACCACTTTATCTCTTTGACTATTCAAGGGGTAAAATGGAGTTGTTGTTTTTTTTTTTAAGTAGAAAATGGCTTACAATGTGAGTTCTGCTAGATTTTTATCAACACTTCATCACTTGTATTCTTCTATACTCTGCTCTGTAACATGAATGTCAGAAAATGCATTTACTAGAACACCGCCCTGTAAGGATTTGAGCTAGATTCCATTAATGATAGACCCTCATATGATAATTGGGAAGGGAAACACATAAGATGAAGAAATGATACTTATCACATCTTTAGAAGAGGACAAAAGAGTGAGGTTCTGCAAACAGAGGATTCCTCATCAGTCTTTTTTTCCCTACAAACTGGTTTTGCGCAGGAGACAGCAAAGATTGTAGAAAATGGGCTTCTAGCCAGGCTCGGTGGCTCAGCCTGTATTCCCGCGCCTTTGGGAGGCTGAGGTGAGTGGATTGCCTGAGCCCGCGGGTTCGAGACCCACCTGGACAACTTGGTGAGACCTCATCTCTACAATAAATCAAAAAATCAGCCGGGCGTGGTAGCTCATGCCTGTAATTCCGGCTACATGAAAGGATGAGGTGGAAGGATCACTGGAGCGCAGCAGGTTGAGGCTGCGGTGACCGGGAGCAGCCACTGCACTCCAGTCCGGGCAACAGAGTGAGACTCCAACTCAAAAAAAAAAAAGAAAATGGACTTCTTCAGTCATTGTAAGATGCTATGTCCCGGAGAGCTAAAAGCAAGAACTGAGAAGAAATAATGGCAGCCTTTCCAACCTTTTCACCTCTAGCTCTTTTAATGGCTTAGGGGTTCCTGCGTTCCTGGCTACCAAATAAATAGGTAATAGATTAGATGGCTAGATAAACACACACATATACACACTCCAAGCAATCAAAACCTTCCTTTTTGAGTTCTCTAGAATGCTTCCTCTTTTAACTATATACTTGTACATATAACTTTTATTCACACAAAAAAAGTAACTCTTAAAATTGTGTGAGCCTCACCTAATAATACTGGTGGAAATTTAGAAATTAATTTTGGGTGTTTTTTTTTTTTTTGTAATGTGAAAGAAAGATTAGAGAGAGGCAAGATTAGGAAGGAAGAGTAGAAAGGTTTTCTAAAACTCTCATTTGCAATCCCTCTCCTGGGAATATACCCAGAGGAGCACAAATTGTTCTACAAGAAACATGCCTGCAAACTGTTGTTCATTGTGGTACTATTTACAATAGCAAAAACATGGAACCAACCCTACTGCCCATGGAAAGTAGTCTGGGTAAAGAAAATGGGGTACATATACATGAAGGAATACTATACATCCATAAAGAAGGATAAAATCATGAACTTCTCAGCAAATTAGATAAAAGTAGAGACAACCATTCTTAACAATCTATCACAGAAACAAAGAACTGAATACCACATGTTCTCACTCATAAGTGGGACCTGAACGTTACTCACAATAACACAAGAAAGGAATTGGCAGTTGTGGGACTCTGCCTGGGGAAGGAGGAAGGAGGGGGCAAGTAACAACATAAAGCGTACCTGATCCTAAACAAGGGGAAGTGAGGACCAGTTGGAGGCCCAAACTGCACCTGTACATAGATTACTTATGTACCTAATCTAGACTTGTACCCTATATCTTTAAAATAAAATAAAGTATATATATTTTAAAAAGACTCTCAATCATGGTGAAACATTTTGATATTAGAGAAAGCAGTAAGAGAAAATTAACAGCAGAAGACAAGGAAATTAATCAATTTAAGAAAGCGTGGAGAGATAGGGTATATGAGGTGAAAGCATGGAGAAATGCTGTAAAAATTGGTGTTACAGGGAAGAAAATATTGTGAACTTGGAACAGTAGATGCTTTAGCAAAACTTGTAGTTTAAGACAAAGAGTATTAGAAATATGTATGGTTAAATTGTTAATTAAAATTCCTTGATGCTTTTGTAAAGATGCAGGTTTAGAATTCCTTTTAAAGATTGCTTTCTATTGCTGGATAGCAATGGTCAATATTTCTTTATATGCAATGCTAATATGAGACTGGATTATATAGGGCATTTCCGTTTATGTGGGTTGTATTAAAAATAAAAGGAAACAACTTGCTCACATGTAGCTTGAGTTGACCAAGCAAGCTCTACTCTCATTCTGCTATCTTGCACCTTCTGTAGTTTTTTTTTTCTGCTATCATGAAATAAATATCCTTAAAATAAAGATTTTTTTCCAAAATATTATAAGGAAAAAATCCCCTGAGAGACAAGATTCTATTTCTGAAGCTCCATTCAGAGGAAAACAAAAGTTCCAAATGATAAAATGCTCTTAAATCACTTATCCTCTCAAGGCCACTGACCATTCTAACCTTTATTTCCTAATAATATATTCGGTTGGTTTCCTATAACACACACACACACACACACACACACACACACACACACACACGAAAACAACAACCTCCCACCACATCCTCATTATTGAGGTGTAAATATTTTTTGGGAATAAGCTGCTCCAGCATCCTGTTTTCTTATTGTTTTTCTTTGTCCCTATAATGTTATTTTGTAGGTTTTGTTTATCCAGCTTTTGAGCATAAAGGAACATATTATTTAATCAAGAATGGAAGCTTTTGCTCCTAATCCTAATGACCATCACCAGAAATTATCAATCACCCAGTCTATCTCAACTATTATGGTAGATGCTCTCACATATACTTTCTCCTTCTCAATCCTTCAGCAATCCTAAAAGACACAATTAGACTCAAACTTAACAAAGTATGCATTATACAAAAATATGCTCATGCATACACATATACAATATCCGTTTGAAATGTTAGAAAGTTCTATTTCTTTCTTTTTTTTTTTTTCAGTTGGAGTCTCACTCTGTCGCCCAGACTGGAATGCAGTGGCCGCTCAGCCTCGACCTGCTGGCCTCCGGCCATCCTTCAGCCTCAGCCTTCCAAGTAGCTGGAATTACAGGCGCGCGCTACCACGCCCGGATAATTTTCGATTTATTGTAGAGATGAGGTCTCGCCAAGTTGCCCAGGCGGGTCTCGAACCCGCGGGTTCAGGCATTCCACTCACCTCGGCCTCCCAAGGAGCAGGATTACAGACTGAGCCACCAAGCCCAGCCAGAAAGCTCTATTTCATTGGTCCTTGTGCCATGTTCTCATGAGCTGAATCTGCAATTTCCAATAATCTTTTCTTTGTCATTTTTTTTACTGTTTCTTTTTTCTAGTGGGAGGAGATTTACTGTGGATTCAAGCTTCAAATAGAATCACAAGCTATAAATGCTTTTATTATTGTTTCTTTTTTCTCAGTGCACTTAAATCCCAATTGTTCAAATTCCCATTCTAAATCTGATTTTATGGTTCTCACTTCAGAGTTATTTCCATGTTCTGGTATTTCTTTAAGCTTGAGATAATCTTCCTTCCTATCACTCATTTCTCTCGTACATAGTGAATGCAAAAAAATTCTTAGAAACAACAAGACCAAATAAGTGGTAAGACATATTGCATTTGATATTATACATTTTTCCTTACATCTCTTGACATTTATTTTTATCTATTAAGAGGAAAACAATCTATGCTCTTTAAGATGTATTGCTTTTAGCTTAAAGACTAGACTAAATTGCACTCAATCCCACTAATATACTGTTAGTTTTTATAGATACCACTATACACCTTTTTGAATTGAGCATGCTGTGCTTTCAAAACCCTTGGTGCCTCTGTGTATTATGTGTATACAACGACTTATAGAAAGGGTCAATTGGCTTTTTTGGAATAAAAAAACCAGAAGGCTGTACTTCAGACCTGGGAGCTTTGCAACCTATGATCTCCGACTTCTTGCTCACTGGCAGTCTCTTTGATTTAAAACACACACACACACACACAGAGAGAGAGACAGAGAGAGAGAGAGAGAGAGAGAGAGAGAGAGAGAGAGCTCTGCTATGCTCTTAGGAGACAAAGTCTTTTTTACAAAGAAAAATGAACTGAAATGGAAGGAATGGGAGGAGGAGAGTGAGAGACAGATTGTATTCATATATACTCGGTACTTCACCATAACTCCTCTCAAAAGATAGAAAAGGATCAAAGGACTCATCTAGCAGACACATTCCTTTGCTTGGGATTTAGTACTTCATCCTCCACGTCCTGTACTTTAAAGGAAGTATTTTGGATTCATTCAGAGCACTGAGGGGCATTGTTTTGAGATAACTTCTAGGGAACCTTCATATTTTCCCATCAAGAGTACAAAAAACAAGATTAGTCAATATGTCTGGCAAAAAGTTACAGTAAACTTTTGATGTTATCTATTAGCTAATTCTGTAACCGATGGAGTATAACTATCTAATTTATTTTCAGCATTTCATACTAAGAAATGTATTAAGTCTCACAGTTGGAGCCTATTTGAAGCACATGGAAAATTATCCAACAATTTATTCACTGAATATTATGGGCTAAATTACGTACTCTCCAAATTCATGTGTTGAACTCCTAATGCTCAGTACCTCAGAACATGAGCTTATTTGGAAATAGCATCACTGCAGACATGATTATTCAATATGAGGATGGGGCGCCAATCCAATATGACTAGTGTCCTTAAAAAAGGAGAAATTTAGCCGGGCTCGGTGGCTCAGCCTGTAATCCTGCGCCTTTGGGAGGCTGAGGTGAGTGGATTGCCTGAGCCCGCGGGTTCGAGACCCGCCTGGGTAGCAAGATCTCATCTCTACAATAAATCAAAAAATCAGCCGGGCTTGATAGCGCATGCTTGTAATTCCGGCTACTTAGAAGGCTGAGGCGGAAGGATCGTCAGCGCCCCAGCAGGTCGAGGCTGCGGTGGCCGGGAGTGGCCACTGCACTCCTGTCTAGGCGACCGAGTGAGACTCCAACTCAAAAAAAAGAAAAGAAAAGGAGAAATTTGGACACAGACATGCACACAAGAAGAACATCAGGGTGATGAATCTATGAACCAAAGATTGCTAACAAGCCACCAGATACTAGGGATGAGACAGGAAACAGATTATTTCTCACAGCCTTCAGAAGGAGCCAACTCCCAGGTAACTTGATTTCAAACTTCTAGACTCCAGAACTGTAAAACAATACATTCTGTTGTTTAAGCCACCTAATTTGTGTTACTATATGCTATAACAATCTTAGAAAACTAATACAAGGATTTATTTATTTAATGTTGGTGAAACTTTCTACTTGTGGAGTCTTAATTGTACATCTATCCTGCTGTCTCATTTTGTCTATGATTGCTAAAGACTTCCATTAGCTATAAGGTTAAAACCCCTCACACAACCATTTCACCTAAATAGATGTGTTTTTGCCACCCCCCCCCCACACTTACTTCTAGGCATTTATATGAACTATAATTTGGGCATAGTGTCAATTGATCTTTTCTTCAAATATGCCAAGTTCTTTCCTGCCCTAAAACTTAAATCCATTTGGTTCTCTCTGTGAGAAATACTCTTCCACCCCCCTCTTCACCTGCTTAACTCCTACATAAGTTTTAGTTTTCGGCTTAACTCTCATTATTGCATAAGTGTTAGTTATTCCTACTAAACAATTTTTGAATGCCTGTACAGTCCATTTGTGTGTTCACCACCACATAAGTTATTGGCACAGTGGATATAATTACTGTTAATAGTAATTGCTGCTATCCTTCTAAATCCATGCAACCTAGGCATGTAGAGGCACAAGATAGTGAAGATTTTAATAGTAAAGATCGTAGTCAAACTCACTGAGTGCAAATCCAGGTTCCTCACTTAATGACACTTGGATAACTTTGGGGAAATCATTAACTACAAATTTTCTAAGTTTATTCACTTGAAATAGAATGTACTTCACAGGGTTGTTGAAAGAAGGAAAGGACATGATTCTATAAATCACTTGCACTTGTACATTTGACACATATTGGCTCCTATACTCATTTCTTTATCTTAGTGTCAGGTACATACTAAGAATTTAAACACACATTTGTTGAATAAGATATTTTCTGGATTAATAAACTTGTTTTAGAATAACTATTAATATAATTTTAGACACCAAAATTGATTGGGTGTAAGGTTTAGACAATCTGATTGTTCCTTCAAGCATAGCATATTGGTGGTCATATTTTCCATTATGTATCTGTGAATCTGGATAACAAAATCAAGAAAAATGCTAATTTTTTTGTGAGGAAAACCAGTATCAGAAAGAAATGTGACATCATTCTGTGCTACTACTATGTATATGCATGCACGTGCACACACTAGCGCATGTGCGTGTTCATCTGAATTTCACTAAGGACAGATGGCACACTGAAATTGAGAAGTAACATGCAAATGTAATAAAGAGATGATTGGCAAAGACATGAGCAGGACTGGGAAAATTAACAGGGGATAATGCAGCACCTGAATCTGTTACAATTTTACTTCAAAGGGGTTAACAAAAGAAGCAGCTATTAGAATCTACAGAAAATAACTATATAAAAAAGATATCCTACCAGGAGCTGTAGTTTGGGAAGGAGGGATCAAGAAGAATAATGATGCTCGTTTACTTTTTTCCTATCTTCTGATCGATGCTAGTGCCTCTAGACATTGAAATCTAAAAATAAGTTGAAGGTCAAGGAAGTTTGTTGATGATGCTATTTCATACAGGTTAACCTTTTAGGACAATGAATACAATGAGGAATGGTGCAAATTGGATCTGATGGAGAAGATGGAAGATTTTCAGTCCAGTGTCTTATGTATGCAAGGAAAATAAGAATAGAAATTTTATATCATGGTTAATTTCTGCTACATCTGAAAAATTTTTCACTGTTTCTCTATTCTTTTCTATCTCTTTATCTCTGTTTCTTTCTTTTGTAATAATTTTCCTGATTCCCTACTTTTTCTAGAATGAGTATGAAATGCTAGACTGAATATGGCACTTTTTTGTGTCCTATCCTTATCCTGTCCCATCAACTTATTTTATTTCTTATTTAGTTTAGAAAAAAGATTACATCAACTCAGTCAACTCTTTTGACCATCTATCCTTGAGCTTTTGTTATTTCTGCCATAATAGTCCTCAATTCCAACTCATGGTTTTCCCATTTATTTCTCGGGCTGCTGAGTGCTGCTGGAGAAAATATATGGCTTTCCACATTGGTGTCAATACAAATTTGTTTTCTCCAAATCTAGGCCTTTGGTGCCTTCCAAAATACTCCTTTATATCTTCAGATCAGAATATAAATCAAGCTTTTGAACACCCACATTTAATTTATCCTAATGTCATGGGCCATCAAGTCAGCTGAAAAGTGTACTGCTCTTAGGAGAAAACTAGGTAGTTAAAAAATTATATATATATATCAGATTTATTTTTATTCCTACCTTTCCTTAGATTCCACATGAATTGTTGCAATGTGATTTAAAGGCAGATTATGAAATTTTAAAATACATAACATAAGCCCATGAGTAACCACTAAAAAAAAAAAAGAAGTATAGCTAATAACGAATTATGCAACCAAAGTGATGCTTAGAGAGATGCTTGGAGAGAGACTTAAACTTACACCTCCAAATGCATATTTTGAGAGGAAAAAAAAGAAAGAATGGTCTTAAATTGTTGTTTTAAGCAAGGGAGTAATAGAATAAAACCTGTGATTGAGGAGTCTGGCTCCAGAAAAGCGATCCTGTGTAATCATTCATTCCAACCAAGTACAGCTGTGCATTGCAGTTTTCTGAAGGAGGTTGTAGTCAAGGATTCACAGCCCACTCCTTCCTTTCTTCACCCCAAGTCATGCTCATAGGCATTTCTTCATTCCTAGTCCTAGATCATTTATTTGGAGGTCTTCTTATCGGGGCCTTATCTCAAGCACATTTTCCTACTTTGACATGGTTTCTTGCCAATCCTAGTTTTCCTCTTCTCCCTCCCACCAAACCATAGGATACAGAGGCAAGAAAGAGATTTCCTTCACCTCTCCTCAGCAGTGAGGCAGTTATCAACACCTGCGTTGTTTCTATCTGACCCTCAGTGGCATTCCACAGGACAAAATGAAACATTTGGGAGTCAGAACGTATTTTTTTTTTTAATTATTTTTATTTTTATTATTTTTTTTGAGTTGGAGTCTCACTCTGTCACCCATACTGGAGTGCAGTGGCCGGCCGCCTCGACCTGCTGGGCTCCAGCGATCCTTCCGCCTCAGCCTTCCAAGTAGCTGGAACTACAGACGCGCACTACCACGCCCGGCTGATTTTTTATTTATTGTAGAGATGAGGTCTCCCCAAGTTGCCCAGGCGGGTCTCGAACCCACGGCTCAGGCAATCCACTCACCTCAGCCTCCCAAAGGCACGGGATTACAGGCTGAGCCACCGAGCCTGGCAGAACGTATTTTTTTAAATCTCTTGCTTGTGCTGTCTTAGTCAATAAAAGCTTGGTTCATACTATCAGTCTGTCTCATTGTGTTAATTGATACTGCAGCACCTGTTTGCTTGACAATGATTAACTTAATTGATGCAGAAAAAGCACTTGAAAAATTCGGTTCTCATTTATAATGAAAATTCTCAGCAAACTTGAAGTAACTGTAAAAATTTCACCACCCAACTAACAGTCATCAATAAAAATACTACAGCTGGCATCATACTTAAATAGTAAAAGAATGAAAGCTTCCCTGGTAAAATTTGGAAAATAAAATGGAGCCAATTATGCCCACTTCTATTAACATTGTATTGGCCCTGCTTAATGGCCCTACATATTGACCAGAAAAAAAGCAAAATTATATTTACTTGCAGGTGACAGGATTTTTAGATAAGATTCCTACAGAATTTGTAAAGAATTAATGAAAATAAGTAAGGTTAGTGAATTTTCAGGATATAATAATCAATTTTCAAAATGCAATTGATTTCCTATTATGTTAGCAATAACTAATTGGAAACTGAAAGTAAATTAAAATTTATAAGACATTGTGAAAATGATGAAATAATTAAAAACCTAAGCTGTTAGAAATCTAAATGAGAGGTTGAGCACGGTGGCTCCACCTGTAATCCCAGTACTTTGGGAGACCAAGGCAAGAGGGTTGCCTGAGTCCGGGGGGTTTAAGACCAGCTTGGGCAACTTGATGAGACCTCACCTCCACAATATATCACAAAAACTAGCCAGGTGTGGTGGCGTGCATCTGTAGTTCCAGCTATTTGAAAGGCTGAGGTGGAAGAATCACCTACGCCCAGCAGGTTGAGGCTGCAGTGGCCGTGAGCATGCCACTGCACTCCACGCTGCGCAAGAGTGGGACACCAACTCAAAAAAAAAAAAAAAAAAAAAAAAAAAAA
>NW_007019588.1:323331-334699 GCF_000164805.1 Carlito syrichta
CGAACCTGCGGGCTCAGGCAATCCACTCACCTCAGCCTCCCAAAGGCGCAGGATTACAGGCTGAGCCACTGAGCCCCGCTAGATCAGTCTTGTATTAAAATTGTTGTAATCCTGTTATGATTTTTTTCCTGATTATATAAGCAGGAACTTTTAAAACTGAATCATGACCTCTCTGATTATTTTAGGTTGATAACATAAAATACTACTTATTTTATTTCAAAATATTTCAAGCGCCATTCAATGAAAAATTCAAGACATTGCAGAGAAATTAAAGAAGACATAACACATAATGAAATATCTCATGTTTGCACATTGAAAATTTCAGTGTTTTTATAATATTAATACTCCCCCAATTGAACCTATGGATTGAATATAATCCTATTCATAATTTCAGCATGCTTTTTTTGGTAGAAATAAACCGATTCTAAAATTTATGTGAAAATTGAAAGGATCAAAAATAATTTAAGTAATTTAAAATATTAAATTATTAAATAATTTAAAATAATTTAAATAATTTAAAAAATGAGAAAGAAAACATGATTAATAGTTTTTAGGATTTATTATAGAGTGCAAGAATAATATGGCAAATTTGTAAGTTAGACTTCATTAAAATTAAAAGTAAAATTTTCTGCTTTGAAAGACACCAAAGAGCAAATAAAAAAAGCATGCCACAGACTAACAAAATACTTTGGTATATAGATATGTATATTTGTAGATACATTTGATAAATAAATGATTATATATATACTTGCTAAAAACTTGTATACAGAATACAGCTTAATATTAAGATTAAAACCCAATAAAACATGGGCAAACTGTCCAAAACAATGACTTGCCATAATTTTTTAAAATAGTATTTAAGTATATGAAGTTTCTATTGACCTACCAAAAGCTTACTAATTCTTTCTTTTTTTTTTTTTTGAGGTGGAGTCTCACTCTGTCGCCCAGACTGGAGTGCAGTGGCCACTCCCGGTCACCACAGCCTTGACCTGCTGGGCTCTGGCGATCCTTCCGCCTCAGCCTTCCTAATTCTTTCTTTATGTCCAATCTATTGATGAGCTTACCACATAACTTTTCCATTTCTACAGAATCCTTTTATTTCTAGTATTTCCTTTTGATTCTTTCTTAGAAGTGTTCTTATTAATAACATTGCACAACTTTACTTATATGTTGCCTACTTTTCATTAGAGCCCTTAGCATACTAGTCATAGTCATTTAAACGTTCTTGTGTTATTTCTAAATCTGTGTGTACCCAAATCAGATTCAGTGCTGTCTTTGTCTCTTCCCAGTCTGCCAAGGAGTTTGTCATGTTTAATATTTGCTGCAGTTGTACTTCCCAGAAGCTTCAGATTTTTCCAGTGTACTTGAGTTTGACTTCTGCTTTGACTTTGGTCTTCCTTAAATACTCCTAGTTAGTCTGTGTCTTTTAGCTCCTTTTGTTATAATCCACTATAATTTTGTTGAAGCCTGGTTGGTGGTGTGGTAAGGTGTAGGAGTTGGAATTATTCATAATTTTTCAGTTAAGTCTCAGTCTTTTAGTGAGTCCGTGTCTCTATAATCTGTGACCTTTACAAGTGTTTATTCCTTGCTAATTTTTTACTCCACCCCTGAATTTAGGTGAAATATATAGGCTAAAAGGAGCTGGAATAAGAGAAATATCCAATCCCCATTGCTCTGGGACAAAGCTCTGATAAAGTATTTTCCCAGGAGAGTTATGAATAATTATCTGGAAGCATTTGTTATGAATAATTATCTGGAAGCATTTCAGAATGATTTGTCTTTCTTCTTCCCTGTTGGAAACAAAAGAAGCTGTTTCTCAGATCTTTATCTCTGAGAATGAAGTGGGTTTCTTGAAGGTAAAACTTGAAAGTTTTGCCATCCCAGCTCATCAAGACTGAGACCCCCAGAAATTTCTTACTATCATACTAGTTTACACTCACTCTAAAGAAATTGGCCAAAATTACCATTGCAGTGTTTTTACCATTTTGTGGGTCCAGTAATTGTGCCTGGTAAACATATTTCAGTTGTGGCTTTCTGGATTAACCTGTCTCTTCAGATTTCAGGGAGTTAGTGTGCCCTGCAATCTCAGTGTTCTGATGGATCCAAGAAAAGTCACTGATTTTCAGTTTTTGGCTTGTTTTTGGTTGTAGTCCATCTTGGAGTGACTATTTATAAGATCTTTACATGTTGGAGCTAAAAATCACCTCACAGATATTTTTAATGGTCAAAATTTTAAATCTAATTATAGCATATTTGGTTCTTTTTTTTTTGCTGAACATTTTAGCATTAGTTTTTTTTTTACTGATATAAATAATGCAGAAAGTAACAGTATTTTTCTATTATAATTTAATACAAACATCTATAATTCAAATTTTGAGTTCAAGTTTATGTATATTATTGCTTTAATATCTAGTCATATTACCCTTTAAAAAACTTATGTTACTTTGGGTTTCTATAAGAGTTGATAAATACTCTGTTATTATTTGAACAATGCATATTATCACTTAAAAATTTTGATGCTTTTCTTTTTAAGACTTCGAGGACGTGGGTGCTGTGGAACTGTGGTCCTTCGCGTTCCTACTCCTGCTCACTGCTGTTTGCTCTCACTAGGAACAAGTCAGTCAGGAAGCTGCACGCAGCCATGGCTTTTATTTTTTTATTTTTGGAAAATTAATCAATTTAGCTATATTTCAAGCCAGGCTCGGTGGCTCAACCTGTAATCCCGTGCCTTTGGGAGGCTGAGGTGAGTGGATTGCCTGAACCTGTGGGTTCGAGACCCACCTGGGCAGCAAGACCTCATCTCTACAATAAATCAAAAAATCAGCTGGGTGTGGTAGCACATGACTGTAATTTCGGTTACTTGGAAGGCTGAGGCGGAAGGATCGCTGGAGCCCAGCAGGTCAAGGCTGCGGTGGCTGGGAGCGGCCACTGCACTCCAGTCTGGGTGACGGGGTGAGTCTCCAACTAAAAAAAAATTAAAAACAAAATGTAGTAGTAAAAATATACATCATTTTGATTATAATACCAGACACCGGCAAGACACCCATGGAGCCGGAGGTGGCAATCCACCCAATTAGAATCACCCTCACCAGCCGCAACATAAAATATCTGGAGAAAGTGTGTGCTATCCTGATCAGAGGTGCAAAGGAAAAGAAACTCAAAGTGAAAGGACTGCTTCTCATGCCTACCAAGACTTTGAGAATCACTACAAGAAAAACTACTTGTGGTGAAGGTTCTAAGACATGGGATCACTTCCAGATGAGAATCCACAAACGACTCATCTACTTGCACAGTTCTTCCAAGACTGTCAAGCAGATTACTTCCATCAGTATTGAGCCAGGAGTTGAGGTTGAAGTCACTATTGCTGATGCTTGAGTCAAGTATTTTAATAAATTGATTACACTTGTCAGAAAAAGAAAAAAACAATTTAATGTTTTTAAAGTGAAATGTTGTGTTTTTAATTGCATTTATTTAATTATTAAAATGTTGGGGGATTTATACATATGTTGATATTTGCATATATGTGATATTTGCATTAATTATTTCCTCTTTGTTGACTATAATTATGTCCTTTTCCCATGCATATATTAGGATCTTAAGAAGTTGTTGATATATAAACATTTTCTATGCATTAAGTATATTAATCTTGGCTAGTTGCAGTGGCTCACACTTGTAATCCCAGTGCTTTGGGAGGCTGAGGCAGAGGCTCACTTGAGGCAAGGAGTTCGAGACCTTCCTGGGCAACACAGCAAGACTCCCATTGAAAGGATTTCGGTGCCAGTGATGACTCCACACCCGGCTAAGACCAAGAGATTTATTAAAGGGGCAGTTATAGGAAGGGACTGTAACTGAGGAAAAGTGAGAGAGAGAGAGAGAGAGAGAGGGAGGGAGAGAGAGAGAGAGAGAGAGAGAGAGAGAGAGAGAGAGAGCAAGAGAGTGGTGGGGACAGAGAGAGAAAGCAAGAGAGAGTTATGCAGGGGAGGGGGTGTATTTATGGACCTTGCAGGAGCTGGTCAGTGCCATGTTTGGGTCTTATTGAAGGAGACCATGAGGTAGTATTCCTATAGGGAGAGGTTGTTTGAGCACAGGTTTAAGTTTCGCGCACACAGGAAAAGCCGGAGCTTAGGCCCTTTGTTGTTTTGTGAGCCAGCGCCATCTTGGGGATGCCCTTCTGACTGTTCTCTGCACCTTTCACTCATTTCTACAAAAAATTAAAACAAAAAATTATCCAGGTGTGGTAGTGTGTGCTTGCAGTCCCAGTAACTCAAGGGGTTGAGGCAGGAGCTTTGCTTGAGTTCAGTAATTTGAGGCTGAAGTAAGCTATGATTGCATCACTGTACTTCAGCCTGAATGACAGAACAAGACCCTGTTCAAAAACAAAAGAATATTATCTTTTGTTTATTTATTTAAAATGTTTAAAGTAGTATATTGTACCTTGAATTTTGATATAGTTTTTACTTTAAAATCTTTGTTTCAAGTGGTATGTGTTCTATAAGCCGTTGTCCACCTTTGCCTTTGTAATTTCTCTTAGTGTTCCCATTCTAGACTAGTAACTTTTTTTTTTTAATTGGAGACTTACTCTGTCGCCTCTCACTCTGTAGCCCAGGCTGGAGTGCAGTGACCTGCTCATGGCCACTGCACTCTCGCCCTGCTGATCTCAGGTAATCCTTCCACCTTAGCCTTACAAGTAGCTGGAATTACAGGCATGTGCCACCACATCTGACTAATTTTTTTATTTATTGTAGAGATGAGGGCTTGTAAAGTTACCCAGGCTGATCTTGAACCCATGGGCTCAGGCACTCCTCTCATCTCAGCCTCCCAAAGTGCTGGGATTATGGGCGTGAGCTACTGCGCCCGGCCAACTAATAACTTTTTAATAGTAGTTGTGATATATATTATCTGCAAACGTTCTTAACTTTTTTTTAATCTTTTTTTTTTTTTTTTTTGAGTTGGAGTCTCACTCTGTCGCCCAGACTTGAGTGCAGTGGCCGCTCCTGGCCACCGCAGCCTCAACCTGCTGGGCTCCGGCGATCCTTCCGCCTCAGCCTTCTGAATAGCTGGAACTACAGGCGCACGCTACCATGCCCGGGTGATTTTTTGATTTATTGTAGAGATGAGGTCTCTCCAAGTTGCCCAGGCGGGTCTTGAACCCGCGGGCTCAGGCAATCCACTCACCTCAACCTCCCAAAAGCGTGGGATTACAGGCTGAGCCACCGAGCCTGGCTTTTTTGGATCATTTTAAAAATTATCATGTTCCTGGAGTTTCAGTAGGGATACCCCGCTAGTATTTTTACACTCTTTTGTATTTTTATGTCTCCATCTTATTGGCACCTCTTGACACTATTCTTGATGATTTGGTTTGACCTCAGCAGTTCTATGAGAAATTATTTCATATCCTAAACTATAATCATTGGCACTTATTTTGTTGTTATTACCTTATGGATAAGTGTCAAACCACAGGATCACTGTATGCAGTTATATTTTCTCACTAAACAAATGACAAACTGTTTTCTGAAGTTTCTGCAGAAAATTACCCTGCAATTGACTCAGGGGAAAATAAAACAAAATATTTATTTATTTATTTATTTATTTATTTATTTTGATTTATTGTAGAGATGAGGTCTCATCAAGTTGCCCAGGTGGGTCTCGAACCCGCAGGCTCAGGCAATCCACTCACCTTGGCTTCCCAAAGTGTTGGGATTACAGGCTGAGCCACCGAGCCCGGCCACAAAATATTTATATCTATTAATCTTTTTTAAAATTATAAATTCTAAAATGATCAGATCTGATCCTATAGAAAACAATATGATTTATATACACCAAGACTCTATACACTATACCAACATATTATTTTTGTTAATTACTTCCATGGTACATTTACATATATTGTGCAAATTAAGAGCAAATAAAAGAATAAATCCTCTCACAACTATCACTTTTCATACCAGATTAACATAGAAAGAGTGTCAAATATTAAATATTAAAAAGAACCAAAATAACCATTGTGTTTCATTTCCCAATGGATTAAATATTGAACGGATATAACATGGAGTCAATATACCCAATGAGCAGTCATTTTAACATTGCTTAGCTTTGTCATGTTTTTCTTACAATTTACTTTAATTTTCCCTCTAATCATTAGTCTTCTAAGGACAGAACCAATTTCTCAGAGGTAGCTATTGATAATTGTCTTACAACCCCCTTCCCAGATTGTTTTGTAAACAAGTTAACCTAATTAGCCTTTTGTGACCTTCATGACACAGACCCCATCAATATGACAGCAATCATGTGACTAACCCACTCATCTGCCTGTTGTGCATCATGGTGACATCAGTACCTGTGCTTACCTGTCCCCTTTGTTATGATGTGGAAAAGTCCATCACCCAATCACCTTAACTACTTGCCTTCATCAAAGGGAAGGTCTAAAGGCACTTGATTTCAAGCAGCCACTTGCTATTGTTTTGTTAAACTCTGATGTGTCCATGTGGCTCTTTGAGCTGTGACAAACATACTTCCTAGCTTTGGTCCACTCCACTACCTTGGGAACATAAATCTGTCTTTTTCTCTCTCTAATTTACTTTCTAAATAAACTATATTTTCCAATCTAACTTCTGTGCAATTCTTTGCATCTTTCATGTAGCACCAGATCATAGATACCCCACATTGAGTCTGACCTAAAATTTTGGAGGCCCCACTGGGATTTTTAGCCTAACAAAAATGTATAGTGATATTTGTTACATGTGAGGGCTACCCATTTCTCAACATTAAAAAAAATGTATTGAGAAATCTTACTTAATTCCTAACTCCCACAAGTAAAATTAAGAACAGATATTTCCTATCCCTGCCCTCCACCAAGCTGGGTCAAATGGAGACTTGAAGTCTTCAGGCTTGAGTCAAAGGAGAGTTAAAAATTATTCCCTACATTGTATAAAGTGTGACAGTGGCAATAGCATAGAAAGCAGAGGCAGAGTCTATTCACTTTCTAGACTTGGTTATCTAGCCTTTTGTCTTACAGAAGACCTGATGGTCTTCCAAAAGTGAATATTCTTTTGTTTAACCTAACTAAAGCAAATTTCTGATGATTGTAATAAAGTAATTCGATTATATAGACGGATACATTGATATCTACGCTTGATTTCTTGTATCAGAAATGACACTTTAGAGAAGAACCAAATCTTTTATTTTTCTATGACAAAAGGAAAAATTAGCTTATCATACTATGAACATTAAAAATCATTTATATGACTGTGTATCAAGAAGAAACATATGAAACATCTACTCTTCTGGATAATATTATATATGACTCTTTTCTTAGCTGCTGTGTCACTTGCATGCCAAAGAGTTCTTTAAACTGTTAACTTTTAGTTTATAAAAAAGTCAACCTACATCAATAAAAATAAATTTTACAAGCCAGATATTGTTAGAATCACATTTATCTTTGCTCAAGAAATATGATCTAAAATGACACCTTGAACCAAAGCAATTTTGCAGCATGTTTGATATGGTTTCTTTTATTTGACCAAAACATATGCCACAAAAGATTTTTATTCATTTACTTTGTACATTTATTTTAAGGTCCTATGTAATACTAAGGTTTTTCATGGAATACAATATGCATATGCATCTCAAGGAGAACATATGGATATTTGTGGTGTTGCCAAGATCTTTCAAAATCAAAATTGTACCGTATTGAGAGCCAGTAAGAATCTCTATACTTAAGATCTAAGTGTGAAATTATGTCATTCTTTTAATCATTTAAAAATATTTATTGTTACTTTTCTCTGGAGATGAATGCAAGACACAGTCCATACCATCAAAGAACTCACAGTATAGTAGGCAGAATTGTTAGTAACTAAGGCTCATTGTCAGGAAATGTTTCATTGAAGAGGTAGGCTTGCACTGACTCTGAGTATGTTATTTCTGAAGGAACAAATACACAAGAAACAAGAGTTCAGGCTCAAATAAAGATAATAAGCAAAGGCATGGAAAGGTAAAAGGACAAACACTTTCAGAGAGCTGCAAGTTATGTGACTGAGGGCAAAGTATAATGGGACTAACAGTGAGAAATAATATAGTAAGGCAGTATTTGTCAAATTTTGTTGGATAATGGATTCCACTAATAATCTGAGGAAAACTATCTCAACCAGAAAAGACACATACTATATTTTATTAAGAATTTATGGATTAATATTATATCCATACATGGACTCAAAATTATAGGACCTCATGTTATATAATGTTTACATAGTATTTTGTATGAACTAGGAGACAGGAGTGATTATAATTAGGACCAGAGAGTGAAACAGAGGTCTGTATGATGCCATCACACATCCAAATTATAGTAGCACAGGCATTCACCAATATTATTCCCCTGGTTACTCTTTCTTGTGAGATTAGGAACTATGATTTCATGTTGCTTTGCTACTGTCTTTGGCTTTTGCAATTTCTTGTTTGGGCCGTCTTCTGTTGATCAAGCCCTGGTCTTTGACAAAAGGCATAGCTTCTTCCTTTATGCTATTTTACCTCAAGTATGAACTCAGAGCTCTTTCTCTATTCTCACAGCAGAACAAATACCAAGCTGTAATTATAATCAGAATTTAATGACAGGGTAAGAATAATGAATGAGAATTATAGAACAGAAAGTGAAGTAAAATTTCTAACCAAGCTCAGCAGCTCTTAACCAATTTCAGCCAATCTCTTTCTAACAACTGTTTTAGCCTCTAGACAGCTTAGAATTTAACTACATTTATTCTCTTTCCCAGAAAGAGAAACTTCTCTCCTTGATCATATTATGTTCATTTCATGAAGTGTATTTCCCATTATAGTATTAGTCTTCCTAAATTGATTGACATTGGGAACATTAATTCTTTTCAGGGGTACAGCCTCCAATAGAAGCAATAATCAATTCTCTTCTTGCTGTATGCATGCCTTTGCAGTCATAAAGAGGGGAAATTCATTTCTATATCCCTTCCACCCTTAATCTGGGTTAGCCCTTGAATTTCCTTGTATATTGTGGTAAGCCCAAATCTGAGAAGGCTTGCATGTAATGTTGACCTGTTCCAAAAGAAGTCACTCAAAGTTCCAGCAGGGAAATTCATTGGTTTATTAAAGCTTACAGGAGGCACCAATGGTGGCAGGTAAGGAAGAATCAGCACCTTGGAGCAGTATGGCAAGCAGCTTTATAGGCAAACAAGTCAATCAAATTGCTATATAGTGTTTGCAATTACATTGATAACGAAAGATGACTACACTGTCTTCAGTTTTGCTTGGTCACCTGCATCCTGTGACTAATTACTGGGAATATGCATATTCCAGCCTTGGCCAGAGGCCACTCCCTGAGGAAGAGGGCAGGAAAAAGCCAAGGATAAGGGGAAATAGTCCGTGTCCAGACAACACTCCACACTTTGATTGATATGATGTCGCAGAAGTATGATTCCATCAGTTTCTGGTTTAGCCTTCAAGAAAGAGATCCTGAAGATACTGTGTTGTGGGTGTGTGTGTGTGTGTGTGTGTGTGTGTGTGTGTATTCAACCAGCACTGTTATAAATCTGATTACCGTGAGAATACCAGCTGTAGTGATTCCCAAGACAGTTCCAATAAAAAGTCTTTTGAAAAGAGAAGTCATCAGTCTCCAGCTGTTCCAGTCCTTCTCAACTGAGGTATCAGGCAGGTGAGTAATGAAGCCACTGCTATGAACTGTATTGTGTCACTCCCAAATTCATAAGTTGAAGGCTTATCCCCCAATATAACTGTATTTGAAGATATGGCTTTTAAAGAGGTAAATAAGGTTAAATGAGATTATAAAAGTAGAGCCATAATCCAACAGGACTGTGTCTTTATAAGAAGACAACAAGACTCTAGGAATGCACATACATAAGAAAAGGCCATGTGAGAACACAGTGAGAAGGCTACTGTCTGGAAGCCAAGGAGAGAGGCCAGAGGAGAAACTGAACCTGCCAGCCAGAAACTTGGTCTTAGACTTCTAGCCTCCAGAACTGTGGGAAAATTAATTTCTATTGTTTAAGTCACACAGTCTAGAAGCCTAATACATCCACCTTGGTAGTTTCAGCTCAACAGACCCCACACAGAGCAGATGAACTGCCCAGCTGAGCCACACACAGATAGCAAAATCATAAAAATAATAATTAGTTTTTTGTAGGTCCTAAATTGTGTTGTTTCTTATGCATTGATAGATGACTTAAACAAAAGTAAAACCTATCCCCATACACAGAGGTATTTATTAGTAAAACGACCCTGATAAGTATTTCTTGCTGAAAGTCGGGTAATTTGGAGTTATTAATGAATACCTCCTTATAACTCTGTAACCTCTGACTTTGCTGTAATCCCTGACCATTCAAATTGCTATATTTGACATTGTGGTGAATTATAATAATAGTTCATAATTTGTATCATTCTTGCATTTAAGGTGGAGTGATTATGTTTTCTTAAAGGGAATAAAATGTTAAAAAAAAAAAACTGGCAAATATTATTTGCTAGTATTTTATCTGTGATTTTTTTTTTTTTTTGAGTTGGAGTCTCACTCTGTCGCCCAGACTGGACCTGCTGGACTCCGCAGCCTCGACCTGCTGGACTCCGGCGATCCTTCCACCTCGGCCTTCCAAGTAGCTGGAGCTACAGGCGCGCGCTACCATGCCCGGCTAATTTTTGATTTATTGTTGAGACGAGGCAAGGTCTCGCCAAGTTGCCCAGGCAGGTCTGGAAGCCACGGGCTCAGGCAATCCACTCACCTCAACCTCCCAAAGTGCTGGGATTACAGGCTGAGCCACCGAGCCCGGCTTATTTGTGATTTTTCAAATTGAATTTCTTAAATTAAATTGGTATTAATGTTTCTTTTAGGGGCTAACATTGATCACTAATGTTAGTTAGTGAATATTAGCATAATTTAGTGAAATAAAATGAATCTGAGGTTTTCCAATTTTTTTCTGTACTATGGAACAGTTTAGAACATATATTAACTACTTATTATCCTAATAATACAGAAAGACTGCTAATTGACTTCTCAATTAATTTTTTGATTTTTTTTACATTTTTGAGTCAATAACAGTAATGTTTATTTTTTCAGAACCTTACTTATTTCACATGAATATTTGAATTTACTAGTATAAGTATATAGGATATTATCTTTCATTCTCAATCACACCTGCAGTATGTCTATTCCCTCTGTTCTGTTCTGTTTTGTTTAGTCTCTCTTTTTTCTCAATAAAATTTAGTTACAAAAAATAAAACTTAGAATTACTTGTGATATCTCCATTTAAAAATATTCTATTTTAGCCGGGCTCGGTGGCTCAGCCTGTAATCCTGCGCCTTTGGGAGGCTGAGGTGAGTGGATTGCCTGAGCCCGCGGGTT
>NW_007019588.1:334799-400492 GCF_000164805.1 Carlito syrichta
AAAAAAAAAAAAAAAAATCTATTTTATGAACTTTTCTCCTTTAACACCTATGAAATCTTTCTAAATATCTTCTTGAGTTTTAAAAGTTTGGCTTGATGTACGTATATTGGGTAGATGAATGGATGGATGGAGGACAGATGCCTTTTTTAGACTGTACATAACCCTTTCAGCTACTTAGCTACATTTCTTATTATAACCTGAATTGCACTGCCTCCCATACCTCCTAAAGGTTCTTTAAGGAGCTATGTAAGGTTAAATTAGGTCATAAGGGTAGGGCCCTAATGGCTCTAAGGGGATAGGAGTGCTGTATTTATATACAGCAGGGATCCCCAACCTCTGGACCACAAACTGGTACCAGTCCATGGCCTGTTAGAACTGGGCCACACACAGCAGGAGTTGAGTGGCAGGCCAGCAAGTAAAGCTGCATCTCAATTTGTAGCCACTCTCTGTCTCTCACATTACTGCCTGAGGTCTGTCTACTGTCAGATCAACTGCAGCATTAGATTGTCATAGGATCATAAACCTTATTGTGAACTGTGTATGTGAGGAATTTAGGCTGCATGCTCCTTATGACCATGTCTGATGATCTGAGGTGGGGCTGAGGGGGTGATTTTAGACCCGAGGAGAGGTCAAATTAGCATTAGCAGTGAGGGTAGACTGCACAGAGACCATAATAAATCATTTGCTTGCAGACTCACTTCAAAACCCTATCAGTGAGTGGCTAGTGAGTTAATATACTTCAATTGTACAGCTGCAAGTGGTGGAAGGTTTTAAATCAGAATCTGATACTTACTGTAGTCCATGAGTGGCCCACCCATTATTTTATTTACCACTTTCATCCATGCTCCTTTCCCACACTGCATATTTGTCTAAGTCACAGTTTTGATAAGTCCATAAGCTAACCCTAGTCAAAATGAGTAAAAACACAAAAGTCATTTGAGAGCTTCTTTGAAAGGGAGAAAGATGAAACAGCAAAAGACTAAGATTGGCAGCAAAAAAGAAAACTGCATTTTAAAGAAAATACCAAGAGTCCTACTTAAATTATGGGTTCATTGCCGTAATTCAAGTTGGTGAATCACATTCTCCAAGCCCACTTTGTACAATATGTGGCAACTGGCTATCCAAAGAAGCTATGAAAACTTCAAAAATGCTTTGCCACATGGAGGCATTAAAAGACAAACCTTTGGAGTTTTTGAAAGGAAAAAAAAGTGAACTTGAAGAACAGAAGCAATTATTGAAGGCCATCACTTCATCAAATACGTCTGCACTGAGAGGTTAATTCTTATTGGCAAATCATATTGTTAAAGTTAAAAAGCTTTTTACTATTGGTGATCCTGCCTGTTGCTAAGGACATTCATTGTGACCTTTTAGGAGAAACTGCAGTTCAACAGGTGGCATGTGTTTCTCTTTCAGCTAGCACCATAGCTAGAAGAATTGATGAAATAGAAGACAAAATTGAGGCAAAATTGTTAGAGGGGATTAATGAGTCATATCATGCAATCCAGTTTGATGAGTCTACTGATGTTGACAAGACAACATTAATTGTTTTTGTGCAATATACTATTCAGAAGGAGCTGCATGAGGATATGGTATGTGCGCCTTTGTTGCCAACCAATACCACAGCTTCAGAACTATTCAAGTCTTTGAATGATTGCATACTAGGAAAATAGAACTGGTCATTTTGTGTTAACATATGCATAGACAGAGTGGCTGCCATGACAAGATGACTTTCTGGTTTAACTACTGAGATCAAAGAGGTTTCTTCTGAATGTGAGTTTATGCACTGTGTAAAACATAGAGAAACTCTGGCTAGCCAAAAAATGTTACCTGACCTTAATAACATTTTGCAGGATGTGATTAAAATTATCAGCTACATGTAGGTACATGCCCTTTACTCACATCTTTTCTCGCAGCTCTATCAGGAGATAGACGAGAGCACACAAGTCTTCTCTTATACACAGAGATGAGCTGGCTTTCTAAAGGTAGATCATTGGCCAGTTTTGGAGTTATGGGAGCCACTTCAGAGAAGAAACTCTTTTAACCCTTATTAAATTTTTCTAAATATCTTTTGGAGTTTAGACTGTTTTAGAAAAACAGTCACCACTGGTGGTGGCACATTTCAGTGACACAGAATGGGTCTCAAAGCTTGCTTACTTGTGTGACATATTCAACCTGCTCAATAAACTCATTTTTTCATTTCAAGGGAGGATAACAACTGTTTTCAAGTTGGTAGATGAAGTGACTGCATTAAAAACCAATCTGGAATTATGGGGGCTACAAGTGACCATTGAGTTTTTTGTTTTGTTTTTTAAGTTGTAAAACAAAGTGTATTAGCGAAAAAAAAACAGACAAAGGAAGAAGGAAGATTCACAGCAGAAAGACCTGCCATGGGCAAGTTTTTCAAAGAAGAAAAATTATCCCATTGAGATTTTCGACATGTTTCAAACATTAGCAGAGATTTTGAAGGAGACTGAGCCAGGAACTTCTTTCTCCTTCCTTGTGCTTGATCAATTATCTCAGCTTTCAAAAGAGTTTGAACATTACCTTCCAACCACAAAAGACCCCCAAACTGGGAAGGAGTGGATCTGTGACCCATTTGTGAATAAACCAGATGAATTTACTTTGTGCTAAAAAGGGTCAACTGCTTGAGACTGCAAATGATGGTGATCTTAAAAGTATGTTTGAGACAACTTCAAATCTCCATATGTTCTGGATTAAAGTCAGGGCAGAATGTCCTAAGATTGCCACAAAAGCACTGAAAAGCCTGCTTCCATTTCCAACATTTTATCTTTGTAAAGCAGCATTTTCTGCAGTGACAGCAACAGAAACAAGATTATAGAGTAGTCTGGACATAAGTAACAAGTTCAGATTTCACTGTCTCCTGTCACCTTCTGATGAGACAGTCTAGTTAGAGGAAAACAAGCCCAGAGCTCCCACTGATTCTGCATTATGGTAAGTGGTATAATTATATATTTTCATTATATATTGCAATGTAATAATAATAAAGTGCACAATAAATGTAATGGGCTTGAATCATCTGGAAACCATCCTCTCCTTACCACCCTCTCACCCCAACATTTGGAAAAACTGTCTTCCACAAAAATGGTGCCTAATGCCAAAAATGTTGGGGATTGCTGAAACAGAGAGAGATAAAGAGTGTTCTCCTTCCCTCTCTCCCTCCACATTTGCCTCCCTCCCTTCCTCCTTCCATCTGTCCCTCCCCCTCATCCATGGAAAAATTGTCTTCCAAGAAACCAGTCCCTGATACCAAAAATGTTGGGGACCACTGATATAGAGAAATACTAGAGTGTTCTTTCTCCCTCCCTTGCTCTTTCTCTCTCTCCCTCTCTCTCTCCCTCCCTTAATGCATCCCCTATGCTTGATATGCATCATTTTAATTGCTTGGGTTGGTGTTTTCCTGGTTACTTGATTGACTGGAACTTGCAATCCTTTATTTGCACTTCCATTTACTCTATCACCTTTATGAATTCCTTGGCAAGAAAGAATATTAGAGATGATCTAGTTTAACCAATGTATTATCTAAATAAAAAATTTTGAGTCCAGGATGAAGAAGTAAATTTTCCAGGGTTTAAAAATATAGTATTGCAGTCCTAGTATTGAGTCATTAGGCTACTTTACTTGCTCACTTTATTCTCAGTTAAAAAAAGCAGCCTACTGGGGGTGGGAGGGACAACGTACATATAGTAGAAGGAGTCTTTTCTGGCTCCATAATACCATGAACTAGTTACATATGTAAAATAACTGTTTTCTCATGAGGCTCATGCAATAATATCCTGCTCCATTGCATCTCCAAGGAATGTGAGAAAATAATTTATAACTTACTGAGCAATGAGGTATTTGATGTTTCGACTTCTTATATAACAACTAAATAAATTAGCTTACATTAGTAAACCATTAGTTTACAAATGAGATAACTTGACTCAGAGATGTTAATTTTTCTAGGTCATATTGATAATGTACATACTCTATAAGATTTGAACTCAGATATTGCTTCAAGGATTCTGGTTTTCTGAGATAATTTCTTTCCAGTAAGCAGAATAAAATTAGCTGTCAAAATAGGAATGTTTCCATCCTCATCTAAGTGAATTTGTCATTTGGAGCTTATTTTATTTGTAAGCATTTCAAATTTTTCATTTGTGGAGTTACCAAATGCCTATGCCTGAAAATTTTAAATTTCATGAAGCGAGGCTGTACTATAGTCTTCAGGGACTTGGGGTTTAAAGTGGACTTTTCGTCAAGCAGGCAACACGGACCTGCAAATAGAATGCTTCAACAATTTGATCAGATTTTGTTACTGGACTGGTGTCTCCTGATGAAAGTCAGTGTCACAAAATTAGACTTAATGTCTGCTCATTTATTGTGACACTGTATTAAATTTTTTTTTTTTTTTAAGTTTTGGAGGTTGCTGACTTCTAGTGTTTATAATCCAACTCTCTTAGCAAACAAAATGTGATATTTATATAAAAATCAGGAGACAAATGTTAAGTGAATACATTTTCCTTAGATAAAAAAGGTGTTACATCCAGATATTATTGTGCAAACTTTCCAAACAAGGTCAAAGTCTAAAAGCCAGAAAGATAATAAAAGAAACAGTTAAGGCCATTAATTCAAAACTTGAGGAATTTTTCACCAGTAGAAAATATTTCCATATTAGAGTAAGACAGAACAGATATAAAATTCCACCATTTTTCTATCGGTTGCCTGACTTTGGACACGTTATTAAACTTGGTTTTTGTGTTTATAAATTTAGTATAATAATATCTCTTTCCAGAGGTATTGGGTAATTTATTTAAATTATATATCTCTGTATTCAGCTCTATCTGTGTAAACAATTAAAAATGATTCAGAGAATAGAGAACAAGGCAGACAACATTCATTATAAAGCTGAAAATATACTAAGAATAGGAGAGACATCTCAGCGAACCCAGTGGGAATGGGAACCAATGTTAAATCAGCCAAATATCTCACAGAAAGATACTTAAAACATCTTTAAAATCCTTTTCTTAAGGGGTAAGAAAATTCTTGATATCCCTGCCAATTATGTAATGGTAATAAAGTATAATAAACTGTATATCTTACCTTGAGTGAGGTGTCTGATCATTGGAAAATTAAGAATATGGAAGGATAGAGAGAAAACATTAGAAGAGGAGATATTATCAGAAAAGGGAAAAAGACAACGTACAACAGAGCTCCTCATAGAAATAGAATTAACCCTGCCTGAAGCTGGCCACTGGCTTTTCTGAGGGCAAAGAGTCATAAATGGAGCTGAGCTGAAGGTGGTTGATGTCCAAAAATTATTATATGAATAGGACTCTCTAATATTGGATATTGTAAAATCTCTGTGAATTTATGAAGGTCTCCTGACTCTTCCTGGGGAATGACTGGGATACAGTAGTCCTCATTATCAATTTTGATTTGCTACTAATGACTTGGGATCTTAAAGTTTCCAGTATTGCTTGGTTAGATATTGATGCCTAGGATTTGAGTTATTTGTGGGTGCCCAAATAATATTTTTATGCTATCTATTTCTGATTACCAGTGACCTAAATTCTATGGATTACAAATTAATCTGATGAAAACAATTTTTAAAAGTTCTAGAAAATTATCTTTATGTATTTGACCACATATGTTAAAGGGAAGATCAGTCTAAAATAGGACTAATGATGACTCAAAAGCTAGATGAAAATATTAAGAGAACTATCTTCATATACACCACACACACACACACACACACACACACACACAAACACACACACATACATGAATACATGTAAACACACAAACACGTAGCACCTCATCATCATTTATAGGTAACAATGTAGAAAGTCAACAACCATTCATCAATATCATTAAATTTCTAATCATCTGTAAACAAACAAACAAAAAGACATACCATAATGCAATACCATTGTGCACAATTTGAGACATATTTGAGAAATTATGAAGAGCTTATTTTCATAAATGGCAATCAAAACGATCACTAATAGAACATTACAAAGAATGTGACATATGCTTAAACTGACATATAGAAAGAACCTGCTTAAGTGTTGAATGTGGAATGTTGAATTTCAACAAAAGTAAGAGTTCTTCTTTGCCACACTAATTGAACTATGCTCAGCAGTTTTTAAATTCCAAATTATACAAATACTTTCTGTATGTTCACTGTAGCAGGAAATTACATATTGCATTAAAAATTATAGTTAAAAAGACAGTTTTGAAAGTGTGATACAAAGCTAGCAAGCAAGAAAGACAGAAGCAATCAGCATCCTACTGTTACCTCTTTGCAGAAAAAATTTGTTTAGAACAGTTAGAAAAATATGTGGCTCTCATTGGCAACTAACACTCCAACCACCAACTAGTCCACATTTTATATTTTCTTGATTTGCTGGATTTTCAATGACTTTTTTGTGAGTAATGTGTCACCTTAATACAAACACACCAGTATAATATGATCTCTTTCAGGTTTTGTCTGGGAATGTAAATATTGTACTATAATATTATTAGTTACATTTTCTTGTGTCTCACTTGTTTGAGAGAGATGCAGCCTCAAAAGTCCAAAGTAATGCCAAAGGTTAGAAACTATAAATCCAAGTAATGTCTAATTCAATTAGAAATTTGCAAAAAAAATTTCTGATGGGAAGACCCGATTTTTTTCATGACATGAAGTATTAAAAAATTCCATGTAAAAAACTTTCCCAGATGAATTATTGAAGAGCAAAATTAATCCATTGTTGTGTGAACCTTGATAAAACATATATTGTCTATGGTCACAAAATTAACCATAGCCAATTAAAAATAGTGCATGCTGCTATTCTTTGCCAGAGAATAAAACATGAAAAAGATATCAAGGGGAGATTACAGCCAAAATTTCAATTGTGTGTTAGCCAAAGACTAGACCTTAACATCGTAACTGAGCAAAGAATGAATAACTGAAATGTGTATTATATTCCAAAATTCAACTTTAGAATAATAGGCCAAAGTTAAAAACCAAGCCAAGAAATAGAGGAAAAAGTATGTCACTGAAGAGTACAGGAAGGTAACACAGATTCAAGAAGTTAGGCCATCACAAAGGTGAGAAAAAAAATCTTTCAACTTATCATCTTCCTAGATTTTTTCAAATCTTACTGTGAGACACTGTATTGTAAGACATTTTTTGACTTATGGCTTTGCAGGTCTGGAGTGCAGTAAGAGATGGCAAAGGAACAAAGCAGGGTAGGTATGAAAATGCAAGAATGAAAGATGAATGAAATATAAGGAAGAGGGTCACTTGGGCACTGGCTAAGGATGACATGTCTCAAGTTGAAATAAAATTCTGGCACAAAGTTGCTTCTTGTAATAGATGATCTTTTCAAGTAGTGGTTAGGTCTTGGTGATGTGCTAGCAGTCTGCTTAATATATTTGTGCCTTAATTTATGGCTTTCTATGATCGCCCACCTGATATAATGATTGTTGTTTGATACCATTTATTTATCTACTTGTTTAATTTTTTTTTTCCCGCAGAGGTCATAGCTCAAAAGTTCTGTTGCAACAAGCAACTGGAAACACAATTCATGTACCCCTAGTTTTCCCATCCCTTCCATTTCATGCCAGAAGGGAGGCTGGTAAACTCCCAGATGAGACATGAACTAGGGTAAGAAAATGTAAATTTTTTTGTCAACATATGCTACTGGTACCAAAAGACTTGGAATCCAACTTTTAATTCTAACAGAAAATTGTCTCATGCTTCCGAAATAATGCAACTTAATAAATCTCAACAGGCATAGTTTAGAAGCCTTGGTTAAGACAGTAGATTCAATTTGATTCAACTTGATTTAACTTGATTCTATTCTATTCTATTCTATTCTATTCTACTCGAGTTGGAGTCTCATTCTGTCGCTCAGGCTGAAGTGCAGTGGCACACTCAGGCCACCCCAGCGTCTACCTGCTGGGCTCCTGCGATCCTTCTGCCTAAGCCTCCCAAGTAGCTGGAACTACAGATGCGCAATATCATGCCCAGTTAATTTATTTATTTATTGTAGAGACTAGGTATCGCCAAGTTGCGCAGGTTGATCTTGAACCCTCGGACTCAGGCAATTCATTTGCCTCAGCCTCCCAAAGTGCTGGGATTACAGGCTAAGCCACCGAGCCCGACTCGCTACTGTTTATTAAACACTACTATGTGCTAAGCATCCAATAAAAAAAGAGAATGAGAGAAAAGAAGCAGAAATAGACATGCACAGAGGGAAGAAGATCTTAAGAGACACTGAGAGCATGCCATGTGATGATGGTGGCAGAGATTGGAGCCACGCATCTGTAAGCAAAGAGATTCTAAGTATTGCCGGTAATATCAGAAGCCAAGAAAAATGTATGGAACAGATTCGCCTCTAGAGGCCTCAGAGAACATGATCCTGCCAGCATCTTAATTTCTTTTTTTTGACTTCACTAATCATGCAGTTTATATACTCCCATACTGACAGCTAAAAGGACATACATTCTCTAAGCACAAAGCTTATATTCACAAATAACTCTCTGCTTAAAGACAACATTTCAATTAATAATCACAATGGGAATTTAGCTATTTAATGCAGACCACTAACCTAGTATGTCTTTAAAATCTAAGCAGTTTTATCACAAAACCAGAGTTATATTCAGTGGGCATGCATTAATAATCTATACAGCTTTACAGAACGTCAGAAAATGAATTGAATATAAAAGTTCCCTCAATTTTTGGTGGTTTTCAAATTCCATGCCATGGCATCTTAATTTCAAAGTGCTAGTCTCAAGGCTTGTAGGAGAATAAACTTGTTATCTTAAGCCACTTAATTTGTGGTGCTATTACAGTAGCCCTTGGAAGACAGTAGGTTCTTAAGCTGTATTCCAGAATGCAGTGGGCAATAGGGAGTCCACATCTTCTATCTCAGTGAGCTTCTCCCAATACAAAGCTTTAACATTCATCCATATTTGTTTAATGTTTTCAACATTTATCATCACCATGCCTTCTCCATTGACAGAGATTACCTTCTAGTACAGCGTCTGAAATATTCAGCTATTTACATGTTCAACCTCTTTTATGGATGGGTATGGGTATGTAGCCTTATCTCAGCCAAGAAACCCAAAGGCAAGTTTGTTATGATGCTCTTGGAAAGAATACCATCTATAATTAAAAGTGGCAACTAAGAGAGAATGTCCTTCTCTTTAATCAGATGTTGACATACTTGTTTATAATATCTGAAACACTAAAAGTCTTAATATCCTAAGGGAAGTGCAATTGTTTCTCAGGATGGTAGAGCAAAGAAATGGAAGAAAATGTTAAGATGTTATTGAAAATGTGATTATAGAAAAAAGAAAAATGTTTAACAGCAATAACTAAAGGTGCCGAGAATGATTATAATTTTTCTACTGCTTTGCAATGTCTCCAGTATCATAGTGCCGTTTGGTGAAAAACATAAAAGAAGATCTAAATAATTGGTGGTGTACACCTTGTTTATGACTAGAAGTTTTCAATTATATAAAATAAACATTTTATCCAGATTATTATTCATATTTATTACAAAAACCATCAGAGGCAGACTCTGTGTGTGACTCTGTGTTTGTATGTATGGGTGTGTGATAGAGGGAAGCAGAGAGAAAAAGAGAGAAAGGAAAGACAGGCAAGATGAGACTTCAAAAGTCAAAGACTAATATAAAATGAATAAGAAATAACAAAGGCTAAAATATCTAAGACAAATGAGAAATAAAAACAAGGCAGGAAACTTGTTACAACATACTGATGTATTTTAAGTTACTGTCACTAAGACAGTAAACTTTGGAGTATAAATAGACAAAAAGAAAAGTAGAAGGGTAGAGAGAAACCAGAAAGGATCTCTGCAAAAAGGTAAAACCGCACTATAATAGAGATGACATTGCAAAGCAGTAGAAAAATTATAGATGTCATTCTCATACAAATAGTTATGAATATAGAAAATAATATGTAGATAAGTATTATGTAAATAAATACATATAAATAGCAAACTTCTAAATCATCATATAGAAAAATATCAAAATGGAGACAATTTTTTGAAAGATAGAAAAACACAAATCATAAAGAAAAGATTTGTGACTACATAACAATGAAAATTTAAGGCATTTTACAATAAGTTCCATTACAAGCAAACGTGAGTTTAATGTCTGTTCTTTCATTTCTAATTTTGAATCTTCTTTCTGTCTTAGTCTAGCTAAGACTTTGTCAATTTTATCTTTAACAAAACAACTCAATTTCATTAATTTGTTTTTTCTATTGCTTTTTTTGTTTTCTACTCCTATTATTTCAGCTCTTATATTCATTTTTTCCTTCTGCTAACTTTGGGCTTAGTTTATTCTTTTTTTAAAAAAAAAGTTTATTGAGGTGTAATGTTAGGTTATTATTATTATTATTATTTTGAGTTGGAGTTTCACTCTGTCGCCCAGACTGGAGTGCAGTGGCCACCGCAGCCTCGACCTGCTGGGCTCCGGTGATCCTTCCACCTCAGCCTTCCGTGTAGCCGGAATTACAGGTGCGCATTACAATGCCCGGCTAATTTTTTGATTTATTGTAGAGATGAGGTCTCGCCAAGTTGCCCAGGCGGATCTCGAACCCATGGGCTCAGGCAATTCACTCACCTCAGCCTCCCAAGGTGAGGGATTACAGGCTGAGCCACTGAGCCTGATTACGTTAGGTTATTTATTTGATACATTTTTTCTTTTTAAAAATATAGTTGTTCATAGTCATAAATTTTTCTCCAAGTACCATTTTTGTTGTATTCCATAATTTTGAGTCTATAGTTTTGCTCAATGTTTTCTTATTAATATTCTGCCTGGATAGTCTATTATTTAAAATACTGTATTGAAGTTTCTCACTATTATTTTATTCCTGTTTATTTCTCCCTTCAGATCTGTCAGTGTTTGCTTTACATACCTAGGTATTATAATGTTGAGTGCATGCATATATTTTTATAATTGGTATATCATCCTGATGAATTGACCATTTTATCATTATGTGATCTTTGTTGATTGAAAGTTTATTTTGTTTGAAATAAGTATAAGTATAGTACTGGCAAAAAGAAGACATAGACCATTGGAGCAGAGTAGAGAGCCCAGAATCAAACTCGTAAATATTTGGCTCATACAACTTTGACAAAAGGTCATGGATATGCAATGGTGAAAGTATTGCAAGTTCAACAAATGGAACTAAGAATAGTGGAAATCCACTTGCAAATGAATAAAATCAGATCCTTATGTCTTACACAAAATGAACTGAAAATGGATTAAATATTTAATCATAAGACCTGAAACTGTAAAACTCTTAGCAAATAGTTGATATACAATATAATAAGAAAAGGGGAAAAAGCTTATTATGTTAGTCCTGGCAATGATTTCTTAGATATGACACCTAAAACACAAGCAACAAAAGGAAAAATAGATGAATAGAACTGCTTCAAATTGAACAGCTTCTACATAGAAAAGAAAATAATTAACAGAGTGAAAACAAACGAAGAAATAAAAGAAAATATTTGCCAAATACATATTTTACAAGAGGTCAGTACTAAAATGTATTAAAAAAACAAACTACACAATAGCAATAAAGCAAATAACCGATTTAAAAAGATCACAGAACATGAATAGATATTTCTCAAGAGAAGTCATACAAATGGTCAACAGTTTGATTAAAAAAAAGTTTGACATCACAAATCATTAGGAAGATGTAAATAAGAACAACACAATGAGATATCATTTCACACTGTTAGAATGGATATTACTTAAAAAAAAAATTGTTGACTAAATAGTATGAAGCCTCATCAAAAAATTAGAAACACAACCATCATATAATCTAGCAATTCTACTTCTGAGTATTTATATATTAAAAAAACTGAAATCAGGATCTTGAAGAGATATTTGCACTCATGTTTATTATAGCTTTATTTTTTATAAAAAAAACAACCTAAATGTCAATCAACAGATGAATGGATGAAGAAGATATATCATATTACATGTAATTCAATATTATTAATCCTTCAAAAGAAAGAAAATCCTACTATTTGGAACAATATGAATGAATCTGTGGGACATTATGCTAAGTGAAATAATTCAGACACAAGAATGACAAATATCATGTAATTTCACTTCTTATATAATCAAACTCATGGAAGAAGAGAGTAGAATGATAATTAGCATAACTGAAGGAAGGGGAAATGAAGAAGTGACAAAGAGAAAAAAAATTTAAGTTATACAAAATAAATAAGTTTTGAAGATCCAGTGTACAGCATAGTGCCTATAGTTAACAATATTATATTGTTTATCAACTATTTGCTAAGAGTGTAGCTCTCATGTCAAGTATCACAATAATAGTATTCATAATAATATTAATAAGGAGAGAGGTAGGAAGAAACATTGGAAGATGATCAGTATGTATCTGACCTTAATGATGCTGGTTTCATGGATTTATACTTATCCTCAAAACTCAAGTTGCATACATTAAATATGTACAGTTTCTACATGCCAATTATATCTCAGTAAAGTAGTTTTTGAAAAATATTATGCTAAGTGAAATAACCCAGTCACAAAAGTCAGATATTGAGTCATTGCCTGTATATGAACTATCCAGTATAAGCAAATACATGAAGAAACAAAGTTGATTAGTAATTGCTAGAGGGTGAGGAAGTAGGAGACAGAAAGTGATAGTTAAAGGGTTTGGCCGGGCTCGGTGGTTCAGCCTGTAATCCCGCGCCTTTGGGAGGTTGAGGTGAGTGGATTGCCTGAGCCCGCAGGTTTGAGACCCGCCTGGGCAGCGAGACCTCATCTCTACAATAAATCAAAAAAAAAAATCAGCTGGGCGTGGTAGCGCATGCCTGTAATTCCAGCTACTTGGAAGACTGAGGTGGAAGGATCGCCGGAGCGATCCTTCCGCCTCAGGTCGAGGCTGTAGTGGCCGGGGGTGGCCACTGCACTCCAGTCTGGGTGACAGAGTGAGACTCCAAATAAAAAAAAAAAAAGGGTACGAAACTTCATTGTGAGGTGGTGATCAGTCCTAAAACTGATTGTGGTGATTGTTGAACAACTCTTTGAATACCCAAAATAATAAATTGTACAGTTTAAAATGTTGAATTTCATGGTATTTTAATTATATTTCAAATATTTTTATTAATTATTTAAGAAATCAAAGTATTAAATGTGAATGAAATGAAACAAATAAAAGGACAGATGTAGTAAAATTAGATTAAAATATATACACATACATAAGGTCCAACTATATGTTGTCTACAAGGGTCATATCTGACATTCAGAGGTACAAATAGTCAGAAAGTATAAGAATGAATAAGGCTGTACTATGCACACAGCAGCCATAAGTAAGGTAGGGTGGCTGTGACAATGTCAGACAAAACCTTTGGGGGGCTATAAATGTTATAAGAAATAAAGATAGACATTTAATCATAATAAATTACTTATTACATTAACAAGACATAACAATTAGTTATAAACTTTACAGAGTTTCTTTAAGCTGGCTATCAGGGAGTAGCTGACTAGTGCATTTCTCCCTGAGTGAAACAGAGAGGATGAACCCTTCTGTCAGTAAAATCAGGACAGTTTTGCATGGGAAAAGCATTCTGCATTCCACAGAGATCTCTTTGAACACACTGGGACCAAGGAGGAGACAGTTTGGGTGGCCAGTGTTGGAACTAGGTCAACCCGTGCCTGCCAGTTTCCACATTCACAGGGCACCTATAGCCTTGTCCTGTGTGCAGTAGGGAGTGGGATGGGTGCTTCTGACATAGTCTGGATGGGTTTCCCTCCTCCCAGCCACATGTGGGTCATGGGTCCCAGGTGGGAGGACACTTGGTTAGGGCACAATGGTGTACAGTGAGAGCCCACACAGAGCGGAGAATATACCCAGACTCTGAATGCCTAAGCTGGTCAGTCCCCAGCATAAACTCTCCCTTGGCAGTGCTCAGCAGTTGGCTTCCAGGTCAGGAAAACTCACCTCTCAGTTATACTCAGTGTCTGCCACCAGCATCTGTTGACCAGCCTCCCCCTCCAGGTCAGAAAGATTTTCTTGTCAGCCTCATGTACCCAAAAAGTGGGTCCCAGCATGACAGGAAATCTGTTTTTTTCTCAAGTGTTGAGCACAGACTTGAACAGGAGAGGGGCAGATACAAAAGGCTCCTAGAGGCACTATTTTCTAGTGGGAATGTTTCTGGGTTGTAAATGGCAAGCACCTACTGGGGTCCATCTCCCCACCTGATCCCCACATTGAGCTCCCAAGGGGGTCAGAAAGCAATCTGGCTGCTCTGACCATGGAATTCTGCAATAGCAAGTCACTTTGAGCATGGAGTGATGCCCAAGAAAAGTCATAGAGCAAAAATGAGTATCCCTCTCTCTCTCCATGAGTGGACTATTTTGAATGACAGAAAAGGACCTAGAACAGCAAGACCTTATCTAGTTACAAAACAATAAAACTAAAGAATAACAAGAAAAAGGGAAGAATTGTCTCTCATAGAAGAGGAAGAACCAGCAGAAAAATACCAGCAAATCTCAAAGCCTTAAAAACAGGTCACCTAAGAAAGCAACTATCAATCCCCAAACAATAGAAGCCACCTAGAATGACCTTTCCCTGATGACAGTCACAGAATTCAAATATTAGATGGTTAAAAAGATTAAGGAAAACCATGAGAAGTTAGAAGCAAAGATCATCCAAGTTTTGCAGGAAGTAAAAGTTGAGTTGGCCAACATTAAAAAAAGTCCATTCTGACATCCTAGAAATGAAGAATACCGTACTAGAAGTCCAAAGCACAATAATAGGCCTAAGGAGCAGATCTGATTGGCAGAGGAAAAAAATCTCTGAGCTAGAGGACCAAATATTGAACTAACCTAGTCTTACAAAAACAAGGAGAAAAGTTCAAAAATAATGAGCAAAACTTAAACAATGTGTGGGACTACATAAAATAGCCAACTCTGTGGTTGACTGGAATTCATGAAACAGAAGGGAAAAGTGAGAACATCCTGGACCAAGAATTCCATGAGATTATCTAAGAAAATTTTCCATATCTCACTAGAAAGGCAACTATCCAATGCAAGAGATTCAAAGACCCACTGCAAGGTATTACGTGAGACGATCCCCAAGACATACAGTAATTTGCCTCCACAAAATAAGTATGAAAGCAAAAATATGAAGGCAGTTAGAGACAAGAGTCATACCACCTACTAAGGAAGACCCATCAGAATTGCAACAGACTTCTCAGCAGAAATTCTGCAAGGTAGAAGAGACTGGAGTCCAAACTTTAATGTTCTCAAAAATAAGCTATTTCAGCCAAGAATTTCCTACCTCACCAAGCTAAGCTTCATCATTGATGGAGAATTAAAATCCTTCCCAGACATTCAATCCTGAAGAGAATATGCCACCTACAGACCAGCCCTTCAGGAGATGTTTAAGAAAGTTTTGAGGACAGAAACAAAAGAACAGTTACACCTGTCACAAAAGCTAGCACAGAGGTAACAGAGCATCCCTAAAATTTATACATAATAAAAGAAGCAAATCAGACCCTTAAGGACCTTATGACAGGAATAAACTCTCACATATCAGTACTTAACTTGAATGTGAATGGACTGAATATGCCACTAAATAGGCATACAGTTGCAAACTGGATAAAGAAACATGATCCAATATTCTGCTGACTCCAGGAAACTCAACTTACAGCAAAGAACACCCACAGACTCAAGACAAAAGACTAGAAAATGACCTTCTAAGTAAATGAAAAGCAAAAAGTACAAGGGAAGCTATTCTTATATTAGACAAAACAGACTTAAAATCAATAAAAGTTAAGAAGAACACAGAAGGACATTACATAATGATATAAGTCTCAATCCATTAGCAAGAAATATCCATCTTAAATATATATGTCCCCAACACAGGAGCACCTGGTTTCATAAAACAATTGCTATGTAAACTAAGAGAGGACATAGACACTCATACAATCAAAGTCAGAGACTTCAATACCCCATTAAAAACCATAGTCAGATCACTGAAGGAAAAAAAAAAAGGAGATCCAGAACCTTAACTTTACACTCAACCAGAATACACCACCCAATAACTACAGAATATACATTCTACTCATCAGCACATGGAACATACTCCAAAATCAATCACATTCTTGGGCATAAATCAAGTGTGATTAAATTTTAAAAGGTTGAAATAACACCAAGCATCTTTATATCACAGTGAAATAAAATAAATACCACCACCAGCAAGATCCTCAAAATACAAAGACATGAACACTAAACAACATGTTGCAGAATGACTTTTTGGATCAATACTGAAATCAAGACAGATATATAAATATCTTGGAAAAAAACAAAGACACAACTTACCAAAAATGTTTGTAATGTGATTAAATCAGTGATGAGAAGGAAATTTATACTACTGCACGCTCATATCAATACAATAGATCACAAGGAAACATCTTAACATCACACCTAAAGAAAAATTAAAACATAATTTCAGTAGAAAAATCAAGATTACTAATATAAAGTCACAACTGCAGGATATAGAAGACAAAAATATCATAGAAAATATCAACAAGACCAAAAGCTCATTCTTTGAAATGATAAAATAAGATTGACAGACTTCCGGTCAGATTTACTTTAAAAAAAAAAAAAAGGAAAAAGTCCAAATAAACATGATTAGAAACAAAAATGGTGACGTCACAACTGAACCTGAAGAAATTCAAAAGATTAGCAGAGATTACTATAAACATGTATTGCAAATAAACTAGAAAATCTATAGAAAATGGAGGAGTTCCTGCATCACACAACCTCCCAAGGTTGAAACAAGAAGAAATTGAAACCCTAAACAGATCAATAGTAATCCAGGAAATCAACTCTGTTATAAGAAACCTCCCCACCAAAAAAGCCCTGCCTTCTCAATTATATTCTACAAGACATACAATGAAGAACTGATACCAATCTTACTGAAAGTATTCCAGGTAATTGAGAATGAAGGAATGTTCCCTAACTCATGTTATGAAGTTAATAACTTACTGATACCCAAAACTTGCAAAGACCCAATACAGAAAGAGAATTACAGGCCAATTTCCCTGATGAACACAGACACAAAAATTCTCAACAAGATTCTAGCAAATCAGATTCAACAATACATTGCAAGGCTCATCCACCATGACCAGGTGGGCTTTATTCCTGGGCTGTAGCACTGGTTCAGTGTTTGCAAGACCATAAACATAATTCAGCACATTAACAGGTGTAAAACCAAGAACCACCTGATTATCTAAATAGTCACAGAAAAAGTATTCTACAAAATCCAGCATCCTTTCTTGATAAAAACCCTTGAATATAGACATATAAGGAACATTCCTCAAAACAATAAGCACCATCTGTGACAAACCTTTGGCCAACATTTTGCTTAATGGGGAGAAGCTGGAAGTATTCCCTCTAAGAAAGGGAGCAAGGCAACAATGCCTCTCTCACTCCTATTCAACATAGTACTGGAAGTTCTAGCCAGAGCAATGAGGCAAGAGAAGAAAATAGAAATAGCCAAATAGGAAGAGAGAAAATTAAGATATCCTTCTTTGTGGATGATATGATTCTATACATAGAAAACCCTAAAGGGTCTGTTAAAAACCTCCTTGCACTGATAAAACACTTTGATAAAGTCTCAGTTTACAAAATCAATGTGCAAAAGACAATTGCATTTCTATACACCAACAACAAGCAGGCTGAGAACTGCGGGGGTCCAGCCCCGCAAGGGTCGTGGGCTTTCCTGAAGGAGAGACGTATAGGCGAAGGACGAAAATATTATACTTGGACACCAGCTTCCTGAACAGATGACAATTTAGTGTTAGTTAACACAGAGCTTTTATACCATTCGTAAAGTGGCAAGACAAAGAAAATTCCTTCACGTACATATGCTTTAAAAGTTACCACCATCTAGTGGTCTAGAAGCGACAAACAAGCCAAGAACACTATCTACTTTTAGTTAATGAGTCTTTATCATAAAGCCAAAAATGATAGTTTTAGTTCAAAGTCCTGAATTACAGTCCTTGAAATGTCTCAAGAAAGTTTCCAAGTGCAAAGTTCTTCATGTAGCAGTAGTTTTCCCATCTGGGGCTTCTATGACCTTCAGAGCCTTGTAATTGCCTCTCTTGTCCAGGTGTCTTCGTTACTTTTCTCTTATCCTGCAGTGTTTGTTTCTAAAGAGAACTCAAAAGAAGCTTTTAGTAATGTTTCCCAGGCCCCCAAGGTTGCTTTCTGTCTTTAGCTAATCTATCATAAAAGTGTCTGATTAGTATATTATGAGTTCAGTGAAAACCCACTCTATAAATGTTAACTTAGAGTTTTAACGATTGAATTAAGTAAAAACCTTAATGATTAATCTTTATTCTAAGTCAGTGAAAACAATGATATAAATCAACTACATAACTACTAGATAAGTGTTAGAACTTATAATGAATTCATAATGAACTTACTATAAACTTGTGCTTCTAAAAAACCTTATGTCTAAACACTAAACTGCATAATTCTAAATCAAATGAGTGAATATACTTATATCATTTTTTACTCAAGCAGTATCTAGTAACTTATAACCAAGTGAAAGAAGGCATTCTTGATGTGCTTCAGAGTTTAACCCTTGTATATGTTAGAAAAGGCCAAACAGCATAGTGGGAAATGGAAAAATAAACCATGACATTTCCAGGTTAGCTGTGAGTACTTCACATAAACATGCCATTTTCTTCTTCCATGACTGCGCAGAATTCTTCGGTGTACCAAACAGCAAAGGTGGAGGAAAGAAGGGCCTCAGCTTCCCGGGCTCGCCCTATGGTCCGGGGTCTTTGGCCCACCAGGACCCTGTCAATCAGGTGGGCCTCCAAGGCTGGCTCCCAACAGAGAACCAAATAAAAAATTACAGTACACACACACACACACACACACACACACACACACACACACACGAAATACTTTGGCATCCACCTAACCAGAGAAGTGAAAGACCTTTAAAATGTGAACTACATAATACTGTTCAAAGAAATTAAGGATGATACAAACAAATGCTCATGAATTGGAAGAATCAATATTGTCAAGATGTCTGCCTACCCAAGGCAATCTACAGATTCAGTGCAATACCCAGCAAATGGTTAACATCATTTTTCACAGACCTGGAAAAAATAATATAAATATTTATTTTGGGGGGCCAGCCTCCGAAAAGAGATTTAGGAGGTCCCTTGGAAGGTGCGATGGCGTCAGCGATTATTTCTGGAGGGATAGATATTAAAAGAAAGAAAGTTGGAGGGATAGATATAAAGAGAAAGAAAGAGAAAGAAAGAAAGGAGACATCTGTTCAATGAATTGAGCAGAAGACGTTTATTGGGGGTTTACAGCATGTATTTATCCCAAATTTTACACAGGCAGTCTTACAAGTCTTCCACTTGAACACAAGCCAGGTGCAGGAGGGGCGCACCCCCCCCACCAGGTGTTTCCTCAGGCATGAGGAAGAACAATCTCAATTAAATCACAAAACTTCTCTATGAACACAAAGCCAGGTGAATGAGAGGCATCCCTCACCCACCAGGTGTTTCCTGGAGTAAGAGGAAGGGCAATCCCAGTTAAATCACAAGACATTTACATGAACATAGAGACAGATGGATGAGGGGCGTCCCCCACCCACCAGGTGTTTCCCCAAGCATGAGGAATGAGGATCCCAAAACTATCTCACTATTCCTCATGCTTGGTTAATATTTCTCAAAAGCAATACAATTCTAATATCATAATATTCTAATAATCAATAACTTTTAAAACCTATGCATACACAACACCTAATAACCACCCTAAATCCCAATTCCTCTCTATTTTACGCTATTTCTACCTACACTATAGAAACTCTTAATTATAGCCCAAACCAATTCCTTAGGAATGTGGCCCAGCCCAAACGCTGGGCTGTTTCTGGTAGCTCAAGATAGTTATCTATATTATTAAGGTTGAAACAGCACTTTGTATGTATATAACTAATTCTACAAATATACTATTAAATCTTAAAGGAAGCTTGCACTGTATTAAAGGCTCCCAAATGGGACCTGAGTTTGAATTATGTTAAGATTAAAGCTGAAACCACAGTCTGTAAGAAATGGGAACAATGGACTCCTAAAGTAAGCCATGCCTGTTGTACTCTCAGAACTTCATGCTTAGATCATCAAAGTCCCTGCTAGTGGAACATGCCAAAACAGCAAAGAAGGGAAGAGGGAATGGGTCTTCAGCTCCTGAACTCATCCTAGCGGTCTCAGGGTCCTCAGCCTGCCTGGATCCCTAACACTCAGGCAGGCCTCCATGGCCGGCTCCCAACAATTTATATTGAAACAAAAAAGAGCACAGATACCCAAAGCAATTCACAGGAAAAAAAAATCTGGAGGTATCACATTTTCAGACTTTAAACTCCATTACAGTAACTAAGATGACATGGTAGTGGTACAGGAATAAAGATATAGACCAATGGAACAGGGCAAAGATTCTAGAAGTAAGAATCAAACAACTCATCTTTGTCAAAGTCATCGATAACAAACATTGGAGAAAGGAAACACTTAGCAAATGGTGCCAAAAAACATTGTCTAGCCACATGCAGAAGAATTAAACTGGACCCCTACCTATTGCCAAGTACAAAAATAAACTCCAAATGAACGAAGGACTGAAATATGAACCACAAACTATAAGAATCTTATACGAAAACATAGGGAACACTCTGCTAGACATCAAAGTATACAATGAATTCATAACCAAATCCTCAAAAGCAAGTGCAACAAAATCTAAAATAGGTGGAATCTCATCAAACTGAAAAGCTTTTACACAGAAAAATAAATTATTCATATTAAGAGAATAAACAAGCAACACACAGAATGGGAAAAAAATAATATTTGCAAACTATACATCTGACAAAGTCCTAGCATCTAGAATCTACAAGAAACTCGAACTCAAAGAAAAAGAAATAAAAAGTGGGCAAAAGACATGATCATACACTTCTCAAAGGAAAACATACAAGCAGCCAACGGATATATGAAAAAATGCTCAACCTCACTAAGTATCAGGGAAATGCAAATCAAAACTACAATTAGATGTGACCTAATACAGGTAAGGATGACTATCATTAATAAGTAAAAAACAACAGATGCTGGCATGGCTATGAAGAAAAGGGGACAGTTCTACACTGTTGATAGGAATGTAAGCTAGTTCAATCTGTTTGGAAAGCAGTGTGGCAATTTCTCAAAGAACTAAAAATTGAACTTCTATATGATGCAGCAATCTCTCTCCTAGGAATATACCCAGAGAAAAATAAGTTGCTCAACCAAATATGCACATGCATGTTTATTGCCACACTATTTACCACAGCAAAACCATAGAACTAATCCAGATGCCCACGAAAAGTGGACTGGATAAAGAAAACGTGGTACATATATAAAATGGATTACACAACCTTGAAGAAGAACAAAATCATGGCAGCAACTTGGATGCAGTTGGAGACCATTATACTAAGTGAACTATCACAGAAACAAAGAACTGAATACTGCATGTTCTCATAAGCAGGCCCTGAACACTAGTCACACTAGCACAAGAATGGGATTAACAGATGGTGGGCACTGCTAGGGGAGGGAAGAAGTGTTGTGGGAGGAGGGCACGTGGCAACACTACCAGGGGGAAAGACGACCAGCTAGAAGCCTAAACTTCACCTGCATGCATCCTACTTATGTGGCAACTCCTCACTTGTACCCCACACCTTTAAAATAAAAATTGTTTAAAAATAAGAATCCTTTACAAACAATTAACAAATCTAAACAATTCTAACTGAGCACCTACCAACAGAGCCTCAAAATATACAAAACTAAAATTGACAGACTCTATAAAATAGAAATATATAATTTAGTTATAATAGCTCAAAATTTTGATACCTATTTTAAATAATGAGTAAAACAACTTCACAAAAAGGAAACGGAATACTTGAACAGCAGTGTAAAATAACTAGACTTAATAAGTCTTTCTACAACACTTAGCACATCAAGCAGTGCACATGGAACTAGGCCACATGCTAAATTACAAACATAAAAAAAAGAAAATGAAAAATCTTCAATAAGTTTGAAAGAATTAGAATCGTATAAAGTATGTTTTCTGGCCACTTGAATAAAGTAAAATAAAATTAGAGAAAAATAAAATTAGAGACAAATAACAAAGAATCTTGGGAGACTTGAAAAATATGTGGAAAGCAAGCAATACTCTCTTAAGTAGCAAATTATTCAAGAAAAAAAGTCACAAAACATTAGAAAATAGTTTCAGATGCATTTTAAAAAGACTCAAAACACTTTAACTTATTGTATAGAGCTAAATCTGTGCTTAAATAGGGCAACTTTTAAGTGTAAATGTCTGTGTTTAAAATAAAGATCCTAACTCAATAGCCTAATCTTCTACTTTAATATATCTGGAGAAAGAAGAGAAAACTATATTAGTATATAAAGCAAATAGAAAGAAGGAAATGATCAACTTGGGAATGGAAATTAATTTAGGGTGGAAAATGATAGGAAAGTCAATGAAGCAAAAAATTTGTTTGAAAAGATTTTTAAAAATAAACTTTCAACTACAGTGACCTAGAAAAATGAAGGTTAAACTTTTAAAATTGAGAATAAGAGAAGACATAACTATCAGCCTTATGGCAGTAGAAGATCATAAGGGAAGTCTATGAACAACTGTATGCCAACAAATTAGATAATTTAGATAAAACAAAACAAATCCCTACAAATACACAAACTACTGAAACTAGCTTAAAGGGAAGAGAAATTCTGATTAGACTTTTTTTTTTTTTTTTTGAGTTGGAGTCTCACTGTGTCGCCCAGACTGGAGTGCAGTGGCACCCTCCCGGCCACTGCAGCCTCGACCTACTGGGCTCCAGCGATCCTTCTGCCTCAGCCTCCCAAGTAGCTCGAACTACAGGCGCACGCTAACACACCCGGCGAATTTTGGATTTTATTGTAGAGATGAGGTCTCGCCAAGTTGCCCGGGTGAGTCTCGAACCCACGGGCTCAGGCAATTCACTCACCTCGGCCTCCCAAAGCACGGGATTACAGGCTGAGCCACGGAGCCCAGCCAGACTTTATTTTTTTTAATTGGAGTCTCACTCTTGTCTCTCAGGTTGGAGCGCAGCGGCATGCTCACCACCAGGCCACAGCAGTCTTGAACTGGTGGGTTCAGGTGATCCTTCCACCTCAGCCTTCCAAGTTAGCTGGAAATACAGGCATGCGCCACCGCACCTGGCTAATTTTTGATTTCTTGTGGAGATGAGCTCTCACCAAGTTGCCCAGGCTAGTCTCGAACTTGCGGGCTCGTGTAATCCTCTCTCCTTGGCCACCCAAAGTGCTGGGATTACAGGCCTGAGCCACTGCACCTGGCCCTGATTAGACTTTTAAAAAATAGTACATGGTTGATATAAACTGAAACAATTATTTCACTGAAAAGAAAAGCTGTATGGATCTAATAAGAAATAAATACATATTCCTTTCCAACATGCAGAAGAAACCTTTTCACAGGCCTCATGAAATAAGATAAAACTGCCTTAAAATAATAAAACATCCACAAACTTGAATTTAATTTAGAAACTTTTAAACTAGAAACTTGAGAACATCAAGGAGCTAATGAGCTTCATAGAGAAGAAAGTAAAATAATGATTTTTCAAAACTTTACTGTGTTATGTTTCTATTTATAGTGAGCCATTTTACAGTTCAGTGTATATATATATATATATATATATATATATAAATTATTTGTATTTATTTGTTGGTTTCACATGCAGAAAGCTACTTTTAATTGTTTAACTCTTTCCTAGCTTTGTCCTAGTTTTATTTTGCCTATATTTTATGTATTTATTTTTTCAGTGAGGAGATAAACTATGAAAGAAAAGAAAATTCAACCCATTAAACGCAGAGATGTACAAGATTTTAATGGATTTCTTTAATGTAACACAAATCTAAAATAGATTTATTAAACATACATTTGAATTGAAATCATGTCCTGTAGAAAAAAGTAAACAAAAACAAACAAAAGTATTCATTTGAAAATAAACAGCAGGTATTTGGGGAGATGTTTTACACTGGACTATGTTTGAATCATTTGAAATCTAATTGAAGCATGTTCTGTTTTTACACACTAGATATGAGCTTCAAAACTCTTTGCAGATCACATCTAACGCTATATCTATCACATCATATAAGTGGAACATGAAATGGAAGCAAAGAGGTTAACTTGTTTTTGCAATGCTACAGACAGAAGTAGCAGCAGGCAGGCAAATTTCCAATATTCTTGCGTCACTTTAATTCTCTGTGTTTCCATATGGCATACTATAAGGTTCAGTAGATGGTAGCAAGATAACGGCTGTTTAAAACTTTCTCAATTGTACTTTTAGCTGATAAGTCAAGTTTGTGTGGCATTAAAAAGATTCTAAATTGCAGTGTTCAGAGCAAGAATTGTAATTTTTGTTTTCCAGTATGGCCTATGAGCAAAAACAGGTAAATATATTAAAAATACATATGTACGTATATGTAATGTTATGACTTATTAGAATTTTAGAAACCACTGATTTGCTATTGAATCACAGTTAATTTTTTTTTAACTGAACATTACTTCAGGCAGAAAAAGCAAGGAAATTTTTATTACTCCAGTTGATTATGCTAGGCATTTTGTCATAATATTTAGTGCAATTTATTAGCATTAACACACTATAAGATATTAGCATGATAGAAAAATAAAATAACCCTTTGAAATATACCCCAATAAATTACTTACACTAAGACCTAAGGGCCATTTCATCCACCAACACCTAAGCAGAGTGGCTGGTTTCTTCTGGGTGATAACTCAAATGTCATTTGTCCTTACGACCTTAGCATTATCACAAATATATGAAGAAATAACGTTACATTTAGTACAATGAGAAATGTATCTAAGGTTGACAGATCTATGTATAATCTTTTAGGGATTATGTAAGTGTGCTAGTTTTGTCTCAATAGTTATCATTTTAATTTTCCATTTATTCTGTTCGGGCTACTATAAAAAGTACCACAACCTGGGTAGCTTATAAAACACAGAAATGTATTTCTCACAGTTCTGGAGCCTGGGAAGTTCAAGATCAAGATGCCAGCACATTTGGTGTTTGATGAGAGCTCTTTTCCTCATAGATAGCACCGTCTATGTCCTCATTTGACAAAAGAGGCTAATTAGCTCTCTTTTATAAGGGTACTAATCCCAATTGTGGGGGCTCTGCCGTTATAATCTAATTACCTTTCAAAGGTCCTATCTCCTAATATTATTGACTTTAGAGTTGGAAATTAATTAATGATTTTGGAGTGGGGGATGCAATCCATAGCACCTAAATTATAGATATTTCACATTTTATTTAGGTACATTGATAGGTAAGTGATATAATAGACACGTGCGCAAACATGCCACACATAAAAATACTCTACAAACATACATATTTATTTGCTTAAAAAATCAATCTTCTTTTGATTTAAAATTACTATGTATTCAAATATTCACATAAAATAGATATTTAGAAAGATATATCATATATATAATCAATCTAATAGTAGCTGTGAAGGATAAAAAAGAGGTTAATATTTTAGTGTTTTATACTACATTTACTAGAAACTGTCATTCGATATTATGAATAAGTAGTCAACATACTATTTATATTAATATTTTAATTCATTTACCTATCCATTTTCTGCTATTTCATTGACACTACAAATATGCATTATGTGCTATAGTCTGTTTTAGGTTCTAATGATTCCTGATACATGGTGTTTGCAGTTTAGTTGGGGGAGAAATATAAAAGTAATGCTGTGAAGAATATGAAAGTCAGTGGTAGAATAGCAAGTAAGTGAACAGATACACTAGACAAAGGATTCCATGAATTTCTGATTCAGCAAGTGGTATTTAAGTAAATAATTAGATAAAGAGAAGATGCTAAAATGCTACTACAGGTGGGATTTTGGGGAGGCCACTTATATTTTAACATTGAGATAAAATTTATGTCCAATGAAGCAATATTTAAAATATAAAAATATTATTGATATTAGAAACATATTAAGGACTGTAATCTCAGAACTTTGGGATGCAGAGGTGAGAGGAGTGCCTGAACCTGAGGGTTCGAGACCAGCCTGGACAACATGGCGAGACCTCATCTCTACAATCAATCAAAAAATTAGCTGGGCTGATGACTCATGCCTGTAGTTCCAGCTACTTGAAAGACTGAGGCAGAAGGATCACCTGAGTCTATCAGGTCGTGGCTGAGGTGGCTGTGAGCAGTGTGCTATTGCACTCCAGTCTGGGTGACAAATTGAGACTAACTCAGAAAAAGAAAAAGAGAAAGAAAAAAGAAAGAAAAGAAACATAAGAAACCTATTAAGCAGTCAGAAAATATAGTGAAAGTCGAATTCCAATACACCAGATAAGCTACAATTGGAATAAATGAAGAAACAAGTTTAATCTTTGAAAAACATACCCCTTCTCTTCAGAGTTAGGATAACTATATGCTCAAGTAACAACTGGAATTGATTACTTTGTTTTCACAGGAAGACATAGATCATTCTACATCTGGATAATTTGTGAAGTATATATATTTACGTTAATTAACAACATAAAACTAGACCAAAGATCATGATATCCAATGTTAGGTGTGCAGCTTTTGTTAAAGGTCAAGGTGAAAGAATTGATATATTTAAAAGACAGCTTGAAATTCTTAATTTAACTACTTTAATTTTCTTACTGCTTCCTTGAATCAGGCCAAGCGATCAGCAAACTAACTACATAGGCCTTTTTGTTTTTCTCCCTACTCCTGTGACAATAAACCTATACTTTAGCACCAACACATTGACAAGTACTAAAGACTGTTGTAAAAATAAAATGTAACAAGCAAGTATCTATTCGACCTCTTATTAAAGGGATGTAGCTACCAATATTTTTCACATCATTAATTTTGCCTCCATTATGAGATCCCTGTCTAAAATTTATTTCTTAACAAAGGTCTGTTAAATAACCTTTTTTTCTTCCTCTGAGAAATCAATGCATGTGGGTCTGATGGACAAAGTGAGTCACACAGCTGGAAATACATCTATTTTGTTTAAGCTATATCTGAAACTCAGTTTTAATTTTGAAGAACTTTGCCTTACACTAAAAGTTTATATTTCTCCATACTTTTGATTGTTTCTTCTTTTTTAATTTTTTGTAATTCCAATTTTTTAGCAATTTATTTTTTCTTAAATTGCTTTAATTCATTCAAGTTTCCTTGTATCTTATGTGAAATCAAGTGAATTGTAATTAAAGCAGAAAACGATTGCAATGGACACTTTTATTTATTCTGTCATAAGAAAACGTGAATACAATCTCTCTCACAGAAAAATACAAATAATTATTATGAAAATAACGTTTCTTGTGTCAATGCTATTTTTGAGGGATTTGGGGTAATATCTGCTAATGCAAATAGAAGACTTCAGAAATAGACACTTTCAACACTATTTCTGCTGAAAGAAAGAACAGTCTTTCCTTGCAAAATTTTATAGTCCAATCTCCTTTCATAGTCCAATCTGTCTATAATACAGAGAAAAAAATGTAACACTCGGGTGACAGAAGCAGTATGCCTTGAACTGTGAACCTTACAGTTCACTCATTAATATTTCTTTTTTTTTTAGATTAGAAAATATAGTTTAGAAATAAATTAGGGAGAGAGGGAGAAAGAGGAGATTCACCTCCCCAAGGCAGGGGAAAGGTTTAAAAAAGCTTAGCCTGGCCTTAGCTCAAAGAGCACATGGCCACCCATAGCTCAGCAAAGCAATGGCCCATTAATATTTCTTCAGGAGTCTCAGTGTGTGCTAACTTTCAATACTATATCTGAGTGCTTAATTACTCCTCATGCCCAGCATCAGCTACTGGGATGACTATTGGAATCCCACAATGCCTGCATATGAACTATTTTCAGACACCGAATGTCACCATTTAATTTTTAAAAATGCTTAATTACATGATAAGAAGTAGTATTCATAAATCTTAGAGCACAATGATGAAGAAATATTGATCCAGGTGATTTTGACTGCAAATATCTGCTGCTTGTGTGATGAATCCTGATTGTCTCCCTTAATTTGGATTGAAGTCACTTTTAGACAAATTTTAAATTCTATTCATTAATAGATTTAATTCAACTCTGCTTAAGTAACTCAGTAGAATTTAATTTTGAACCTCAGCCAAATGATTCTGAATCTTACCAGGAAAAATAAACAGACCAGACTAGCAAAAAGAATGTTAATATAGAAGAGAGGACATTAGCCATCTTAGAACTAATTTTAATTGTATGAAAATGAAATAAAATTACAGGACAGAGTAATAAAACAGAACTGATGGCCAGGAAATAAGACCTATTATATATCAGCTTATTATGTGATGAAAGAGAAAGCACAAATCAAAGAGGAAGGAAACTTATATGAAACAGTATTGAGACAATTGGTTAACTACTTGGAAAATTGATACTGTTACAGTCATAATTTTAACAAAAGCCAAAATATTCTAAATGCATACAAATTAAATTATTTGGGGTAGATTAATTTTAATTCAAATAATGGGAGACATTAAAAATCAGAAGATAGACTTTAACTATAAAAATTTAAAACTTGCATATGTAAAATAGTAGCAAAAATCCACAGAATAGAAAAATGGGAATATATTTATTGCTATTATGGCATACAGTTATATTTTATTAAATAAAGAATATGTGCATAGCAAGAAGATGCAAATAGTGTGACTTTAATTAAAAAATGAGCAAAAGGACAGGGCATGATGTCTCGTGCCTGAAATCCTAGCACTTTAGGAGGCCGAGGCTGGAGAATTGCTTGAATCCAAGAGTTCAAGAGCAGTCTAGACAAAATAGCAAGACCTCATTTTTCTCTCTGTTTATTTATCTATTTATATAAATATTATATATTTTTATTTTTATATCTGCATATATATCTACTTATATATCTACATATCTATATCAATATTTTCTTTTTCTGTTTGGATACCCCTGATGTCCTACTCTTGTCTAATTGCTATTGCTAGAACTGCCAACACAATGTTGAAAAGGAGGGATGAGAGTGGACAGCCTTGTCTTGTTCTGGTTTTCAGGGGACATGCCTCCAGTTTTTTTCCATTTCTCAGTCTGCTGGCTGTGGGTTTATTATGGAAGGCACTATTTTGAAGTATTTTCCTTCTACACCTAGGTGTTCAAGGGTTTTTATCAAGAAGTGATGCTGAATTTTATCAAAGGCTTTTTCTGCATCTAATAATATAATTATTTGGTTTTTGTTCTTAAATCTGCTGCTGCATTTAATTACATTTATGGTCTTGTGGATGTTGAACCAGCCCTGCATCCTGGAGATGAAGTCTACTTGGTCATGGTGGATTAATTTGGAGATGTGTTTTTGGATCTGATATGCTATAATCTCATTGAGGATATTTTTGCATCTATATTCATTAGGGATATTGGCCTGTAGTTCTCTTTTTTTTGTTGGATCTTTACCCAGTTTGGGTATCAGTGAGATGTTAGCTTCGTATAATGATTTGGGGAAAATTCCCTCTTTCTCAATTGCCTGGAATACTTTCAATAGGATTGATATCACCTCCTTCCTCCTTATATGTTTTGTAGAATTCCACTGGAAAGTCATCTGGTCCAAGGCTTTATATTGTAGATAGTTTTCCTATGATGGAGTCAATTTCCTGGGTTGTTATTGGTCTGTTTAGTGTCTCAGTGTCTTCTTGTTCAACCTTGGGAGGTTGTGTGATGCAGAAAGTCCTCCATTTCATTTAGGTTATCAAGTGTGTTTCCCTGCAGGTATACATAGTAGTCTTTGATAACCTTTTGTATTTCATCAGAGTCAGTTGTAATTTGATCTTTTGCATTTTGGGTTGTGTTTATTTGGATTTTTTCTCTCTTTTTATTGGGCAGTCTGGTTAAGGGTCCATCAATCTTGTTTAGTCCTTCAAAAAGCCAGCTTTTTGTTTTGTTAATTTGTTTATTCTGTGGTTGTTGGCTGAAGTGTTGTATCAATTAAGTCCTTTTGGTCAAGTGTCAAGTTGAGGTTCTAGATCTCTTTGTTGATTTTTTGCCTCAGTGATCTATATAGGGTTTTTAGCGGGGCATTTATATAATAATGTTAGAGTTGATCTCTTTTTTTAGTTTACTTAGTAGTTGCTTTGTAAATGCTGGTGTTCCTGTGTTGGGTGCATATATGTTTAGGATGGATATTTTTTATTGATGGATTGAATCTTTATCATTATGTAATGTCCCTCCATATCTTTTTAAATTTTTGATAACTTAAAGGTTATTTTGTCTGATATTAAGATCATGACTCCTGCCTTCTTTTGTGATCTATACTCCTGGAAATATGTTTTCTATCCTCTAACTTTGAGTATGTGTGTGTCCCTTGTAGTGAGATGAGTTTCCTGGATGCAGGAAGTTATTGGGTCATGGTTTTTTATCCAATTTGCCATTCTGTGTCTTTTCAGTGGTGCATTTAGTCCACTCACGTTCAGGCTGATTATTGAAATGTGATTGTTTATTGTTGTCATGAGGTCCTTATAAAGTTTTTTGTTTGTTTGTTTTCTTTCAACTTTTAAGATGATGTATATATGTGTTTTTAAATTTGCAGTTGTAATGTATTCTCTGTTGGTTCTGTGTTCTCCTGTTCTCTTGGAAAGTTTGTGGTTATTCTTTTTTTTTCTTTCTTCTGTAATTAATACCTTTTCAAGTGTCTCCTGTAGAGCTGATCTGGAAACTGCAAAATCTCTTATGATTTGGATATCTGGGAAAGATTTTAATTCTCCATTGTTGATGAAGTGGAACTTGACTGGGTAAAAAATTTGTGGTTGAAATTATTAATCTTTGAAGACTTTGAATATTGAATTCCAGTCCCTTCTGGCTTGTAGTGTTTCTGCGGATAGGTCTTCTGCTATTTTGATTGGTCTTCCCTGGTAGGTAGTCTGACTTTTTTCTCTTGCTGCCATTAGGATTTTTTCTTTTGTACCTACTTTGTGTAGGTAAATGCTATGTGTCTAGGGGTTGGTCTTCTCTTTTGATGTCTTGCAGGGGTTCTTTATAGCACTTGTGTTTGGATAGACTTGTCTCTGGTGATACCATACAGATTTGTTTAAGTACATTCTATGATGTTTGCTCAACAATAATTCACCTAAAAACACATTTCTCAGTATGTACCCCCATAATAAAGCATGAATGACTATATTTAAAAATCATTCTAAATGGAATAATACTTGAAGGAATTAAATACATCATTATCAGCAGTTCTCATTGAATAATTGTACTACAGGCAGACTCATTTTAAAAAATTTACCTTTATCTTTTAATGAATACAGTAATAAAAATTTCATCATAAAAAGAATGAGATATATATAATCTACAGTATTTTTACATTACTTCTGAGTATTTTTTAAAGCAATAATGTATTTTTCAGCAAGTAACCTTTAGTTGCGTCTAAAATGTTTGCTATTCAATTATGAATATCTGAATTTATTTCATACGAAACATGTCTTTAATACTTTGAAAAGTATCAAGTTATCCTGCACATATTAGTATAAAGATATAACACAGCAATCGGCTGCACCAATTAGTGTCATTTATAAGCTATCTTATCTGTCACCCTAGCATCCTTGGGGAAATAGCTACAGAATTTTGCTTCATTTTACATTCTGGAATTAATGAAATTCATTGTTATTTGAATTTGAATCCAGTCATTATATTAACATAAAGGTTAAATGAGGGTTGTACAAATTAAGACTTATAATAGATTATGGTGTATCCTAAAATTCCTTTTACCACTAACTTTTCAATTTATGACATTGAAAAGTAGTATTGGCTGGGCTAAATGGCTCAGCCTGTAATTCCGCGCTTTGGGAGGCCGAGGTGAGTGAATTGCCTGAACCCACGGGTTCGCGACCCGCCTGGGCAACTTGGTGAGACCTCATCTCTACAATAAATCAAAAATTAGCTGGGCGTGGTAGCGTGCGCCTGTAGTTCCAGCTACTTGGAAAGCTGAGGTGGAAGGATCGCCAGAGCCCAGCAGGTAGAGGCTGCGGTGGCCAGGAGCAGCCATTGCCCTCCTGTCTGGGTGACAGAGTGAGACTCCAACTCAAAAAAAAAAAAAAAAGAAAGAAAAGTATTATCTATGAGGTTACCTTTATGAGTACCTTTAAAATTTAGAAATGTGCCAAGTCTTATGGGAAGTATAATTTAACATTTTTGGATGTTGGTTTTTAAATAAAATTTTTATAAAATGCATTTTGATTGTGTTTATACAGGTTTCTGTAGCAGATTCTCAATTGAATCGATGCTAGTTTGGGGGAAAAAATGAACAAAAATGTTTTTTTGAAAGATGGAAAGATACTATCTTTTACAATTTTTATTTTTATTTTTTGAGTTAGGGTTTCATTCTGTCACCCATACTGGAGAGCAGGGGCATGATCATGGCTCAACCTAGGTGATCCTCAGCCTCAGCCTCTCATGTAGCTGGGACTACAGGTGTGTGCTACCACACCTGGCTAATTTTTACTTTATTTTTTTGTACAGACTAGGTCTCCCATGTTACCTAGGCTGGTCTCCAATTCCTGAACTCAGGCAATCCTCCCACCTTGACCTTTCAAAGTGCTGGGATAACAGGCATGAGCCACTGTGCTCAGCCTCACAAGGACTTTGGTAACATTTTTTAAAAATAGAAGCAATTATGGCCATTTATTTTGAGCTATGATAAGGCAATTTGTTTACTCTCCATTTAATTTGCTTTTTTGGAACATTTTAATTTTATTTTTTTACTTTTGAAGAAATAAGAGATAAATTAATGAATACTGTGGATATATGCACACTTAGATTGGGAGGAGAGTAATTTGTTCATGTCTAAAAATTTTTAAAAATTAAACAACAATAAGAACATCTTTTGTATAACCAGCACTATACTCTTTCAAAAGGCCTCAAAAAGTTTCTTTTGTGTGTGTGCATGCCAGTGAACAAGCCTTTGGAACAAGATTTTCTTACTGTTTCCCTTACATTTGAACTATTGATGTATTTTATTTTCTAAAATTCTCTTTTTCCAATTTCTTTGGACACTACTATTCTTTGGATGTTTTTCTGCCTCCCTTGCATCATTTAGCTGAGATTCAGCTCATTCATAGTCAAACAAGGAGTAAGCCAGAAGTTCGTTTCATAAAACTCATACACAAGTGTGTCAGAATCAGTAGAAGTAACATAATGTTAAGTCAGGATCACAGAGATGGCATATATTAAAATTACCTAATTATAACCTTCCTGAGTCACCTAAAGTGGGGAGCAAAGCAGGGAAACAAAAGGTGAGAAACATTGTTGAAGGTCTCAGACCAAAGGGAACCAATTAAAAGAGTGAGGTTTAATAACAAAATTATAGAATATTTTCTTCTACATCACTCTCTGACTTTTCTGAGGAGTGCTTAGAGGGAAATTTACAGTTGTAAATGCCTATATTTAGTTTTTTTTAAATGTTAAATTAATAACCTAACTTTACTCCTGAAAAAAGTAGATAAAGAACAAACTAAATCCAAAGCTAGCAGAGGATAAAGATCAGAGTGGAAATAAATAACATAAAGAATAGAAAACAATAGAAAAAATAAAATCAAATGTAAGTTATTTTTAAAGATAAACAAAATTTACAAACATTTAGCAAGACTGACTACAGATCAGGAGGGAAGACACAAATAACTAAAGTCAGAAGTGAGAATGGAAATATTACTACTAATTTAACAAAAATAAAAAGGAATTTTAAGAGGATATCATAAACAATTATATGCTAAAAAATTAGAAAATTTCAATAAGATGGAAAAAGTCCTAAAGACATACAAATTACCAAAACAAACACAAGGGTAAACAGAAAATTTGAACAGACTTTTAAAGAGTAAAGAGGATGAGTCATTAATCAAGAACCTTCCTACAATGAAATAAGTCTGATTATTTTACTGATGAATTATACTAGAGATTTTAAGAAAGACTTAAAACAATGTTTTTCAAGTTCTTCCAACAAATAAAAAAAGGAGGAATTATTTCCTAATTCACTCTATAAGATCAGTGCTGGCTGGATGTAGCAGCTAAAACTTGTAACACAGGATTTTGGGAGGTTGGGGAGGGAGAATCGCTTGAAAGTATGTATTCCAGACCAGCCTAACCCTTGTTGAAACAAAAAATTACTAAACCAAGCATGGTGGTGCACACCTGTATTCCCAGCTACCTGGAAGACTGAGGTAGAAGGATCCCTTGAGCCCAGGATGTTGAGACTGTATTGAGCCATAATTGTATCACTGCACTGCAGCCTGGGTGACAAGAGTGAGACTTTGACTCAAAAATAGACAGACAAATAAATAAATAAATAAATCTATATTACTTTGATATCAAAGTCAGACAAAGATACTATAAGAAAACAATAGAGTAATATGAGAATAGAAGCAATAATCTTCACTATAATACTAGCAAACTGAATTTATAGAATATCTAAATAATTGTTCACATGACAAAATGGGATTTATTCCAGAAAGGCAAAGGTGATTAAACATGTGAAAATCGATTAATGTAGTAAAGCACATTAACAGGATGGAAGAAAACCCCACATAGTTAGCTCAATTGACAGACAAAAAACATTTGGCAAAATCCAACACACTTTTATGAAGACACACCCCCCCCACACACACACCGAGAAAAGTAGAAATAGACAAGTATTTGCTCAAAATGATAAAAAGCATTTATGAATAATCCACAGCTGTATAATACTCAATGGTGAAATACTAAAATCTGCCTCCCTATGATCAGAAATAAGACAGATATTTCACTTCACTTTTGCTACTGTTACTCAGTGTTCTACTAAAGATTCTACCCAGAGAAATTAGGCAAGCAAAATAAATTATTAAATACATGACATCCAAGTAGAAAAGAAATAAGTAAGATAATCCTATTTTCAGAAGATATAATTGTATCTATAGAAAATACTACAGGAACCACAATAAACTATTAGAGCTAATAGAATAATTCAGCAAAGATTTAGGGTACTAGATTAACATGCAAAATTTAGTTGTATTTCTATACATTTGCAATGAAAGAAAATTTCATTTATAATATTTCCAAACAGAGTAAAATGCTTAGGAATAAATCTACCTATGGAGGTACAACATATGTATGCTCAAAACTAAAAAACATTGCTAGAATAAATGGAAAAGGAAGTAAATAAGTGGAAAGATATTGTGTTCATGGATTGTAAGACAAATACTGTTAACAAGGCAATACTACTAAAAGCTGTATACATATTCAATGCACTCTCCATCAAAATTTCAAAAGCATTTTTTTTCCAGAAATAGAAAAGGCTATTCTAAAACTTCATATGGAATTTCAAGGGTCTCCAAATACCCAAAACAACCTTGAAGAGGAGGGACAATTGTTGAGAAAATCACTCTTTCTAATTTCAAAAGTTTCTATAACTACAATAATCATAAAACTTTTATGTTAGCATAAAAACTAAAAGATACTATATAGTTTTATATATATATATATAAAATCAATGGAATAGAATTGAGTATCCAGAAATAAACTCATGCATCTATAATCAAATAATTTTAGGCAAAGTTTCCAAGGCCACTCAGTGAAGGAAATAATTGTCCTTTTAATAAATGACACTGAAACAAATGGATATCCATATGCAAAAGAAAGAGTTTGGATCTTACTTCAAATCACTATAAAAATAAATTCAAAATGGATATAAGGGGTCATATAAAGGAGCTAACATCCTAAACCTTTTATAAGAAAGTGTAGGAGTAAATAATCACGACATTGAATTTGACAATGGTTTCTTAAATGTGACATAACAATCCAGGTAAGAGAAGAAAAATATATTTTGGATTCTATTGAAATTAATTTTTTGTGTTTCCAAGGACATTATAAACAAAGTGAAAACTGAAAACTCACAGAATGGGAGAGTGTGATTTGCAAATCATATATGCTAGTGGATTAGTATCCAGAATATAAGCAGAACTCTTAAACTCAACAGGAACAAAAGCAACCCAAGTTAAAAATAAATAATCTGAATAAACATTTCTCCAAAGAATATTTACAAGTTGCAAAACAAGTTCTTGAAAAGATGCTCAACATCATTAGTCATTAGGGAAATGCAAATCAGAACCACAGTGGGACATCAATTCACACCCATACAGGTTACTAATAAAAGTAAACAAAAAATAAAAAGTGTTCACCAAAATTATGAAGAAATTGGAAGACATGTACATTGCCTATGAGAATGCAAAGTGGTACAGTCACTAATAAAATAATTTGGCAGTTGCTCACAGGTCAAACTTAGAATTATCATATAACCATATGATTCAGCTCCTAGGTATATACTCAAAAGAATTGAAAACAAGTTGTCAAAAATGTTTACATGTGTTCACGGCTGCACTATTTTCTATAGTCAAAAGTAGAAAACAACTCAAATGTTAATCAACATGTGAGTCAATAAATACAGTAGAATTTGGGAATAAAGGGGAACAAGGTACTCATATATGCCACCATATGAATGAGCCATGAAAATATGCTAACTGAAAGTAGCCAGACACAAAAGATCTCATGTTATATCGTTTCATTTATGTGAAATATTTGGGGGTAGAGCGATACATAGAGGCAGAACACAATTCATTGATTTATAGAAGATAATGGGAGGGAGGAATAGGAAATGCCTGGTTAGCGGGTATGGGAGTTTCCTTTTATGTTAATGAAAATGTTTTGGAACTCGGTAGTGTTAATTGTCTCTCAGTACTGTGGATGGACTAAGTATCACTAATAATATGTTTCATTTGAATTTTACTATCGCCCAATAAAAATAACTTAAAAAGCAAACATACACACACACACACACACACACACACACACACACACACACACACACACACACCACATAGGCAACGGGCCAGAACAATTCTTATTCAAAGACAAGAAAAAGGAAATATGTACACAAACATGAAGGACAATTAATAATATTAAAAAACTGCAGGACTTAATGTAAGACTTTAAAATCTGTCATTCGTTGTTAGTAATACCCTTAATAAACTTTATCAGCTCATTTAGTATTCCCTAATATATCTGCAACTTTGTAAAGAAATCTAAATAAAAAATGTTTATTTTTGATGATGTTACCCTACTTTGTTTCTTCCCCCACTCCAATTCTTACTTTTTCTGGCTGTGTATTATTCTAAAATATGTGAAAAGTATGATTATATTAGTAAGTAATACTCTAGAAAGCAGAATTACTTCACATTCTTACAAATACACTCTTAGGTTCCAGGCCAATTTGATTTATTAGACCATGTAATTAGCATAGCTGTACAATCATGCATTGCTTATTGATAGTTATACATTCTGAGAAATGTGTCCTTAGGCAATTTTTTATTGTGTAAATATGAGTGTACTTTCACAAACCTAAATCGTATAGTCTACTATATACCTAAGCTATACCATATAGCCTATAATTCTATGCTACAAACCTTTACATGTTACCATACTGAATACTGTAGGCAATTGTAACACAGTGATAAGTATTTGTGTATCTAAGTATATCTAAACATAATAAATACAATAGAAATATGATATTGTACTCTTAGTGGATCCCTGTCTTATAAGCTGTATATTGTTGACCAAAACATTGTTATTTGGCACATAACCATATTCTCTGAACATTGGAATTTTCCAGAACAATAATTTATTTAACTTTAGAAAATGCAGGACACACCCTTATGGAAGTTGGAAATGGCATCCAATTCCTGAGCAAAACCTGAAATGCACAGGCCATAAGAGATAAGATAGTCAAGTGGGACCTCGTTAAACTGACAAACTTCTGCAAAGCCAAAGAAACCATCAAGAGAGTGGAGAGACAGCCCACAGACTGGGAAAAAGTATTTGCCAACTCCATGACTGACAAAGGCCTAACATCAAGGATCTACAAGGAACTGAAATGTGCTGAAAAGAAAAAAACAACCCCATTACAAAGTGGGCAAAATATATGAACAGACACATCTCAAAAGAATACATACGAGCAACCAACAGATACATGAAGAAAAGTTCAACATCACTAGTCATCAAGGAGATGCAAATCAAAACTACACTGAGATACTACCTAACTCCAGTCAGAATGGCCATTATCAATAAATCAAAAATAACAGATGCTGGAGAGGATGTGGTGAAGAGGGAATATTTCTACACTGCTGGTAGGAGTGTAAACTAGTACAGCCTCTGCGGAAATCAGTGTGGCAATTCCTAAAAGTTCTAAAAATTGACCTTCCATATGACCCCTCAATCTCCTTACTGGGAATATACCCTGAAGAACTCAAATCATCCTATAAAAAAGATACCTGTAAGCTGGGCTCGGTGGCTCAGCCTGTAATCCCGCGCCTTTGGGAGGCTGAGGTGAGTGAATTGCCTGAGCCCGCGGGTTCGAGACCCGCCTGGGCAGTGAGACCTCATCTCTACAATAAATCAAAAAATCAGCTGGGTGTGGTGGCGCATGCCTGTAATTCCGGCTACTCGGAAGGCTGAGGCGGAAGGATCGCTGGAGCCCAGCAGGCCGAGGCTACAGTGGCCGGGAGCGGCCACTGCACTCCAGTCTGGACGACAGAGTGAGACTCCAACTCAAAAAAAAAAAAAAAAAAAAAGATACCTGCATACGTATGTTTATCACAGCATTGTTCACAATAATATAAAAATCATAGTAATTTATTTAAATGTCCCAATTTTCCTGAAATAGTACCTAAATGGGTAGGTCATTTTGTTTAAACCATTTGTTGTTAGTTCTCTGTAACAGAAGTTTCTTTCAAATAAATTATGTTTATACTAACTCTCTGAAGACAGCAATTTTATTTTGTTTCCTACTTATATTCTGAATATATCTTTTATATACATAATAAAGTACACAGCAGGTTTAGATGACAAAACAGTTCTTGACAGCTTTCGAGACTTATTAATATGTGTGAATTATGATTAGTGGCCATATAGGTCCAAAAACTTTCTAGGCATATCTCAAGCTCTGGATAAAAACTGATCTAAAGCAGCAAAATCTCAGAAGACTGTTCTTTAACTGGGTTAAAGTTGTCCACTTCGGAACAAAATAGCTTCTCAATGACATAGTGGGACTTGGGTTATATTTGTCAAAATCAAATTTTCTCTTATTTCATTTCAAATTGGAAATATTAAAAATTGATCAAGACCACAACTTCTTGTACTGTATACTCAGATTATAACCTCTGCTTTCCCCAATTCTCAATTTTTGGTTCTTTTAAATTCTTTGATACCCATTTTTCACCAGCAAACTCATTTTTGTTTCCTTGACTATGACATAATTCCATAAGACAAAGGTGAAAAATATTGCAAAAAATAGACAAGGTTGCTGCAAACTTAGGCTTTATTAGTTTAACTCCAATAGCTCTTATTTACTAGGTCTTTTTCCTCCTCTAGGTCTGTTTTCGGACATTTCAAGCAATCATAGAGATGTCTAGACTTGAGGTTGATGATCCTGCATAAGACATTTTTAAAATCTGGAGAAAGTTGCAAAAGATCCTTGGCTTATTGATTTTATTCCAAGAAATTGCTAAGGCTTGACTTTATCATGTAACTTGCCAGTGTCAAGGTGAAGATTATGAGAAACAAATATTTTTAAAATAAGTTTTAAAATGCTAATGTGCATGATATCTAAAATAGATGTACTATACTCAAGCAGACTCTGCTGTGTTTTAGCCTTTTTTTTTTTTTTTGAGTTGGAGTCTCACTCCCAGCCACTGCAGCCTCCACCTGCTGGGTTCCAGTGATCCTTCCGCCTCAGCATTCCTAGTAGTTGCAACTACAGGCGCACGCTACAATGCCCGGCTAATTTTTTGATTTATTGTAGAGATGACATCTCGCCAAGTTGCCCAGGGGGGTCTCAAATCTCTGGGTTTAGCAATCCACTCACCTCAACCTCCCAAAGCGCTGGGATTACAGGCTGAGCCACCAAGCCCGGCTTGCTATGTTTTATTCTAAAGTCAGTGTTTTTTTAGTAAAATGCCAAGATGTTGAGATTATATTCTTATTAGAAGCTTTAAAATGTGGATTTGTTTTTTAAATATGAAGATTTTATGGAGTTATTATCATTCTTGAGTGTCTGAATTGCTTTTCTGGACATTTATAGTTATTCTAATTTCCTTGTTCTAAATCCCATATTAGCAACGTTTGTAGAACAGAAATGAACTATAATTTATATCATACACAAAGATGCTCACAAAATAAAGAATGTTATATTAATGGTATTAGATAAGTTTTTTCTTAACAAATACTTTAGAAAATATATGCTGCATTTTTATTGGAGCAAGATTTATTTGCTATAAATAAATATTTTTGAAATTACTAGCGAGGGGCAATGCCTGCCATCAAATATACTGAATAAAAAGGACTTAATGCTTGCACATTGGTGTTTGTATACGTGCATGTGACACATTGCATTATTTTATACATGTTACGGTATTATGTATTATTAGCTAAAGAAGTTTATATATATTTTAAAAGAATAATCTGAGAATTCAAGCAGCAATGAAACAAAGAAATTGATTTTCAGAAACATAGTTGAGATAATATCAACAGCATTTTTTGAAGACATAATCATATTTTATTTATAATATAATCAAGTAAAGAATTCAGATATTCACTGACACACAAAAAATCTACCGTTTATTCAGATTAAGATTCTCCTTTTAAATTGTAGCAATAGAATATTGCCAGCTCTCTCTGTGGTCAATTCAATTATTCCTACTGGTAGTTCTCAAAATTCAGCACGTGTCAGAATAACCTGGAGTTTTGTTAAAATAGATTGCTGGGAACCATCACCAATTATTAAGTCTGAATTATTAAATCTGGAGTGAGGATTGAGAATTTTCAAACAACTTCCCAAATCCTGATGATGTTGGTTCAGGGAACATACTTTGAAAACTACAGATGTATGCCGAAACAGAAATTACCAATGATCTACACTGACACAAAAATTCAGGCATAAAGATAAACCTTAAAATATTTCTTTGTAAATGAAACAGCCACAAATATATATTCAAACACATTCTTGTGGCTGCATAACAATCACAAACCTTTTTTTTTAGTACTTAGGCAAAAATATATTTAGTACAAGTTAACATATTAGAGGTCGTTATAGAAAGTAAAAAAATATAAAAAAAATAAAAATCTATATTTTTAGAATGAGGGGAGAACTCCTGCCCAAAAAACGGAATAATCTTTGGAGAGTGAACCCCCTGTAGTATACTCAGAATTTGCTCCTTCAGATCAAGAGGTCAACCGAAGTTTTTATCTGAAAGTTTTGAGAAGACTGCGTCATGATTCACAGAAGAAATATCCCAAGTTGTTACAAACAGGTGACTAGCTCTTCCACCATGACAACGCACCTGTCTACAACTCTCTGAATGTTCAGCAGTTTTTGATAAAAAAATGGCATGACCTCTGTGCCCCAAACTCCCTATTTACTGGATCACTCCCAGAGCGATTTTTTTCATCTTGTTTCCCTGATGAAAAATGTCTTCAATGGGAAACATTTTGTCAATGTGGAAGAGGTGAAACAAAAAAACAGCAGAAGCACTGAAAGGCATCATCAAAATTGACAAATTCAAAATTGTTTAGAGTAGTAGAAAAAGCATCTTGATAGGTACATTGCATCAAATGGAGAGTACTTTGCAGGTGACTGAAGTTTAGACATGTAAGAATAAATACACAATTTGTACAAACAAATTTCATTTGGGGGGGTACTTCCTTACATTGTACATATGTATATCTCTATCTGTCATCTATTGTTGTTCACCACATAAAGACATTTCAGTTAACAGTGGACTGCATATATAACAGTGGTCCACATTGCTACTTTGTCTTTTCTATGTTAAGATGGATTGAGACACCACCAATTCTTTTTTTTTTTTTTTTTTAGTTAGAGTCTCACTCTGTTGCCCAAACTGGAGTGCCGTGGCACACTCCTGGCCATAGCAGCCTCAACCGGCTGGGTTCAGATGATTCTTCCACCTCAGCCTTCCATGTAGCCAAAACTACAGGCATGCGCTACGTCGCCCAGCTAATTTTTTTGATTTATTGTAGAGACAAGGTCTGACCAAGTTGCCCGGGTGGCTCTCGAATCCACAGGCTCAGGCAATCCACTCACCTCAGTCTCCCAAAGTGTTGGGATTACAGGCTGAGCCACCGAGCCCAGTGAGATACCACCAATTCTTACCATTGTACTACAATTGCAGTTTTAAATATCGTTAACATGCTTTATAGGCTTTATAGGTGTGTAATAGACTATATCACCTAGGGTTGAATATGTAAACTCTGTGATACTTGCACAAAGACTAAATCATCTGAAGACACATTCTCAAAATGTATCTCCATTGTTAAGCAACACATGGTCATAATTCGAGTCATTTTTCATTATTCATGGTAGTTTGACTATATAAAATTGCTGCCAATGCCAAATTAGTAAATATTTTAAAAACCCATTGTTCCTAAGGGAAGCACAAGGTTAGGCTAGGATCTTGAGAGCCTCTGGTTATATTTTCATTAACTAATCCATGCATAGCTTTATTTTATGTGTGTTTCTGTTTAAAGACACCTTCTAAAATACACAATTTGATTAGCATTAAGCTCATGGCCAACGGAGTATATGTCAGATCTGAATGAAGTTTATCCATCTAACACACAAATTTTCTCTGTTAGGTACATAAACCACTAGACAGCACTTAGACACTATGCTTATGGTCCATTTTAAACAGCAGAATCACCAGTGATTTCAAAAAGTATAAAAATGTAGAAAAGCATGAACATGTAAAAACCATGGCACTAAGGAGACTTCAAAAGGACACGTGTATATCATATGAGAACTGAAACAAGAAGGCAGAGCATCCCCTGGTTTGCTCTCAGCTGGCAACCTGTCCTTTGAGTTACTCAATTTTTTGTCATTCTGTACATGTCCATGAATAGCCATAAAAGTGCAGTAAATATTGATTTTTGAGTTATAAATACATTTTACTGAGTAGGAAAATTGGCAAAATATGGGCTTGGTGAATAATGAGAATATATCTAGATAGATGGATAGATAGTAAGATATATATAATATATATGACATATATATATATGAGTTAGACAATGTGCTAAACAGCATACCTGGTTTTACTGTAACCTCATCTCTGAAACATTTAAGAAAATATCTATTTTTGTAGATTATTCATTATTTTTCATGAAGTGGAAACAACTTTCTCTTGTTGCTTTCTATATTGTAGGTAAACATTGTCCACATCCCCCACCCCTAGTTTTTAATTTTGTTTTCTCCTTTGCTATTACATTTGGGCTTTTTATAATAAGATAGATTCTAACATCTACTCTGCTATTAGTAGCATGCCATATGTCTAGCAATATTTTTCTTATTTTTTAAATTTGTTTTAAGTTATATTTATGGTATTTGTGACACATAGATTTAATGTTTACACAGCAAAATCTATGAATTTTTGTGTCTATTTTAAATCATTATATCATGTTTTATCTTTTCAAAAAATTAACTACTTACCAATGTTTTCTTCTTGTGTGTAACTATACTTTCTGTACATTTAATTATTTTATCTATCTGGAATAGTTTTATACATGTTATGGGATGATTCCCTCACCTGGATTTTGTTCCTATATAAAAACCATCCTCACACTTGACTTCTCAATAATACATCTTCCTATGTTCTCAAAAACTCTTCTTTAATTACAATTTTCTCATCTTCTCACTTCTACACACTAATCTATATTGCATTTGTGCAGGCAGAAGGCAACCCCATCTTTACAACAATTCCTCTTCCCCACCTATTTTTTTTTTATTATGAAGATGTGGGGTACAATTCATGGTTAGGTATACAAACGTTGATTATGTAGGTACCCTTTTTGATGAGGTGTGCCCCTCCCTTTCCTAGAGGTTTCCCTCAACTGCCAATCACATCCCGGTTCACCTGACAGTTTCCCATTACTGTCAATTCTTTTCTTATAGTATTATAATTGTTCATGGTCCATTTATGAGTAAGAACATATGGTAGTCGTAGTCTGTTCTTTGTTTTTGTGATAGATCACTGAGTTTGATCAACTCTAAATCCATCCAAGTTGCTGTGGAGTCCATATGTTTGTTCTTCTTTATGGATGCATAATATTCCATTGTGTATATGTACTGCATTTTTTTAATACAGTCCAGCTTCAATGGGCAGCATGGTTGGATCCATGTTTTTGCTATTGCCCATGTATTTTTAGTACATTTTTTTAAATTACTACCTTATCTGTTTTTGTTTCTTTTCCTCTTCTTCTTTATAAGCTCTTTTTTTTTTTTTTGACTCTGTCACCAGACTAGAATGCAGTGACATGATCACAATTCACCATAGCCTTGATGATTCTCCAGTCTCAGTCTCTTCCTCCTGAGTAGCGGGGACTACAGACACGCGCCACCATGCTCAGCTTTTTTTAAAGTTGAGGTCTCATTTGTAAGCCAGGCTGGTCTCAAACTCCTGAGCTCAGGCAGTCCTCCTGCCTCAGCCTCCCAAAGTGCTGAGATTACTGGCATGAGCTATCACACCCTTCCTATAAACTCTTTGAAAGAGTCAGTTGTTCATTTTTTCACTATCTCTTGTTTCTTTCTGTCTTCAAATCTAATTATTCCACTAAAAGTTTCTATCTAAAAATAATTACAAAACAACTTCTACTAGAATTCAACACCATTTGATTAAAAAAGAAAGTTTGAACCATCTTTTTCTGGCTCTATTCCAACATCATCTCAGTCTTCCTCTACTTCTCGGACAACTCTTTTTTCAGTCTGCTTTTCTTTTTTTTCTTTCTTTGAGTAACCATCTGATGTTTGAATCTCTGAAAACTCTAACTGAAATAACTGTCTTTAGTCACTCTTTATATTCCCCAATAAACCTATTGAGTCCACCAATATTTACCACTAACTATATGCTGAAAAATTCCAAGTTTTTAACTCCAAATTTTTGAGTTCCAGACTCCCTATTAAATTGCATGGTAGGCACTTTAAACTTAATATACTTTAAAAAAAAATTACATTATTTGTCCCACAAATATTGTTCTACTTCAATATTCCCTATCTCATGAGTGGTGCCATTATTTACCCAATTGCTCCATTTGGAAATACCCAAGCCATCATCAATACCTCTTTTCCTTTCAAACGCTACATCAAATTTGCCACTGAGCTGTGGTAAATTAAATTCTCAGATGTGCAATTTGTATTCATCAATTAAAAATAAAATTTTAAAATGAATTTTAAAAATTATCAGATCTTCAGTTTCTCAGCTACCAATGATCCCATATGAATTTCTTGCCAAACAATTTCTCATTAAAATCACTGTCTTATTTAATTCCTTCTCCTCATTTTAGAAAGAATCATTACTGAACAATGCAATTTAATTATGCTGCAATTTCCACACATTTCAGTCACTTCATATTGTTCTTAGGACAAAGCCTAATATTTGTAGTATGGCACAGAGGGCTCCATGTTACCTGGTATTCTACCAAACCTGTTTCCATTTGAAATGTCTTGGCTATTTTTAAATAAAATAATTTTTCAATAAAACTTATAATCAATATTTAATGCAATATAAATGTGTGTCATTTAGAACTTGAAATAAATGTCCAATTAGCAAAATTTGAACAATTGCAATATAATTGAAAAACATGTAGACCAAAAAAGTGACTTCTTATAAGTGGAGTATTAATTTGGCTATAAATATAGTCTATATTTCTTAAAAGTACATATAAACATATATACACACATGTCCTTAGAGTATGGAGACTTGATACTCTCCAGAATACATGTGTATTAAATCCTCTGTAATGAATTAAAATAATCATTAATAAAAATAATTAGGATTACTAATGTAATCTTATTAGTTGCCAATTCCATAGAAATAATCAGATTTGATTTGAAATAGTGAATAACAATAGTGATTATTTTAAACAAATGTATGTCTTTAAGAATATTTCTCTATGGCTATTTCTGAATCTCTATACTAAAACCAATCGTGCATAAGTCAATATTTTGGTAAGTAATGATGGTTTTATATATTTGATGCACAACATCCACAGATCAAACATTTGTATTTTTCTCTTCCCTAATAAGTATTTTTAATAAATGAAGTTGATTTAAATCTGACAATGGTTCAGATTTCTTGTATGAACCTCTCAGTAGTTCTGAAAACATGAAGAGGAGGTGGCTTTGAGAGGGTGCTCAGGCAAGCTTTTTGGTCCAAGAAACAAGAGATATATTTTTAGAAAATATTTTAGAGACTTATCACTGAAGAATTAAGCCCATCTAAGTTTTGAGTTAAGACACTCATGTTTGCTGTCTTAAGAGTGCTTTTGGTCTCATGCTAGTCAAAAAATATTGTCTGTAATAGTATCACTTCTGTCTTGTCTGTTTAAAAATAACAAAAACAAATTATATACCCAATTTTGTTATATACCTATGTAGTATGTATAATACTATATATAACATATATTATATTAACTTTAATGAAAATGTTCATCATTGTAAAATTATCTAAATCTTCACCATTTTTAAGTATAAAATTACCTTGTAGGTGATATGAGTCTGACATACATGGTATAACATTAACAGTAAACCTGACAATATTAGTATTGGAGAGTGATTGCTTGTTTAAATTCTAGAGTTTCAAAACATTATGCTTATTTCATCTCAGTTAACAACACTGCTGACTACATGCTTAGATCTCATAATAAGTAAAATTAGTCTTTCAAAATTAAAAATCACCTCCATAATATAATTTAATACATCTGTGTTTAAGTGAATTTGCAATAATGAGTATAAGAAAAACTCAAAAGGTCTAACTGGTCCCTGGTAACAATTAAACAATATTGCATTTTCATCTGTAAGACCATATAACTAGTATTTGATGGATATGGAACTATTGTGAATAATCATTAATAATTTAGTCTTGACATTCTAAACATTAATAATAATATGTTGTATGTAAGGCAACAAAAAGGAATATGAAAATATAAATAAATTATCAAAAAAGGAAAAGTTGACAAATTGGATTTCTGAAATATCCAATTTCAAAACATTTGGGGGAATCATTCTCTAAGGAGAGAAATTACCTTCAAAACTACAATTTTGGTATTTGTGTAAGACAAATGGAGAATGAGACAGGCACAGGAAAATATTTATGTGGTCTGAAAAACTCTCCTTCAAGATTTCTTTTGCTCACACAATTTTGCCAATAGCAATGATACTGTTTATTTCATTCATAGCATTAATATGTATGAATGAATAGATGTGGGTATAAACACCAGAATAAGCTAGACTACTGTGATGGCATTCAAACATAATCCTTAGGCAAACATAAGTCAATTAGTGTAAAACAAAGCATTTGAAAAGTGGATTCATCAGAGCTAGCATGATATTTATGTAATTGTTTTCCTTAAATCTTGATAAAATTCAACTGTTGGCTCACTCAGAGAAATTCTGACAGAATTTATGCTTTGAAAGTCAAAATATGCTTCCTTTGAATAAAATCTTATTTCAGAATTTATTCAATTTACTGTATCTGCTTCTATTTAAATGTTACTTATTAATAAGAAATTATCTTGGCTCCTACCAATTATCTTTGAATGACATTAATTATTTCTCATATTTCAAAATATTTCTGCCATTCTTTATCTAATAAATTAGCACAATACATTTTATATTTTTAAATAGCATATGATTATTTCTACAACTTTCCCTTTGTAACTCAAACTCAAATCTTACACACTTTTCTCAGTTATCAACAAAGAAAGCCAATTAAAGCAAGAATGAATGCATGAGAAAAATAAAAAAAGAAAAGTAATTTTTAAAAACAGATAAACAAAAAAATCAAAGAAATAACAAAAATAGTAGGAAAATTATTTTAAATGATTTTTTCAATGTGTGTTAATTCATCATTCCAACTAATATCCTGTGAGAATAAAGACTGTTGGCCAGCTGCAGTGGCTCATGCCAGTAATACCAGAACTTTGGGAGGCCGAGGCAGTAGATCATTTGAGCCAAGGAGTTCAAGACTATCCTGGGCAATATAATGAGCCCTTATTTCTTTTCCAATTTATATACATTTAAAAGATGATGTAATGTTGCTTTGCATCATAAATATTTTAATTTATTTGTTTGGGTCATATACGTCATATTGTTGATTATACATTTTTTTCTGAGAATGTGCAATTGAGTTTCTTTGCAGAGTTAGCATTGCTGTTATTGAAGTTTTCATAGAAGGAATTCTCTGATCAATTGTGTGTTGTAATAAAAAGAGAGATGAAAAGACCTTCTGAGGAAACAAAATTACTTGTGTCCCACAGTCTGATCCTTGGGTTTGCTTTGCCTTTCCAGAAATTGAATTTGATCTCTCTGGAATAAGTTTATACCTGCCCCAAATTATAAGATTCCCAAGAGACTGACATTTAAACCATGGGTTCAATTTGTTGGTTAAAATGTTAAAAAACAATACTGCCAAACACTTTGGAATGCTTATGACAATATAAAAGTGCTAGTATCGCCCATGTCACATCCATTAAGGAAAAAAAGCACAGGGTTTCTTTTAGACCTTGAAATCAGAGACAGGGGAGATGAGCAGATTATATTTCATATTAGAATCATTGATCTGTGGTAGTCAAGTGTAATCATCTTTGCTCAGGTATATCCTTGCCCACCAGTGATGACCTTAATACTATATAATATTCTACATGTGAATAAGAAATAAAAAATATGACTTATATGAATGATAGCATTGAAGGTAGATTTAATTAGAGATAGAGTTCTAAATTCTTTCTCTTTGGGAGAAGGTGGTTAAGATAGATCTTCAACTTAATAAGCACAAAATTTTTAATGAGTAATGCACTGAAAGAAAACTCATGAATTGTATGTTTGCTAAAGTAGTGTTGGAGAAAAGTACACCAGAAATAAATAATAATTTCTTGCCATAATGGCAAGAAAAAAAGACACAACCTAGAAAAAATTCAATCTAAGATAAAGCACTCTATGAAATACTAGATATCATCTGAAATATATCAATAGTAGCCAGATGAATGTATTGGTCTTATAGACCAACTGACTATTTATTAGGTGATTATTTCCAGATTATATTTTAAATATTCTTTCCAGTTAATATTGACCAAAAACTGTCAAACATAGGGTGCATAAATTGATATTAGGTAAAAATAGAAGATAAATTGACATAATCATCATCATATTTAATGACTGCAAATATGATGTATAATCTCTTACTTGTCATTAATAGATAATGCTGACAGAATAAATAAGATTGTACACCAATAAAAGAATATAACTAACCAAATTAAATGCACATTTATAATATTATTTTTCTGAAATTTGATGAAATTTGTGAATGTAGTTTTTCAAGTACATATATAAAATTTATGAAAATTTATTTTGCACTAAGGCAAAAAGCATATCTCAAAATATTTCCAAAATGGTGTCAGGCAGAACATATTAGAATGAATTTAAAAACTGTAAAGTATCTATCCACTGGAATAAGTATGTCATAAAAAAAAAACAAGTAGACCTATTTAAAATAACATAGTTAAATATCAATAACAATTTTGAGTGAAAAAGACAATGGTAATAATCCATGTATTATAACATTGTTATAAAATATAAAGCATACAAAATATAATGGTATCATATTTTAAAACACATCTAATTGCAGTAAAGCTATTTCAAAAAGTGATAAAGCAAATTCAAAAATTTATTTGATATTGGAAGGAAGGCAGAGGAAGGCAGAGACAAAGGCATTTGAGTTTTTAAAGTTTTTTGTAATGTTCTACTTCTTCAGCTGAGTTGTGATTCATGGTGTTAATTTTACATGTATATATCGTTTCTTTATGTAGGTCTGTAGATAGATAGCCCAACAGACAGATGCATTCAAAATACAAGAAAAACTAGAATTTACTCAGCATCCTGACCATTCATATTCTAATGAATCCACTTTAATTCACTGCAATTTTGTTGGCTAATTATATGTGCCAAATGAACTGTGTCACTAGGTGCCAAGATATTTGGCTAACCATTTTTTCTTGGTATGCCTATTAAACATTATTTTTTGTGTGACAGTACCAAGTGATCTGAAAAGCCGGTAGTTTCGATTGGGGCCCAGAACAACAGAAGGCTCTGCAACAGGTCCAGGCTGCTGTGCAAGCTGCTCTTGCCTTCTTGGGACATATGATCCAACAGACCAATAGTGCTTGAAGTGTCAGTGGCAGATAAGGATGCTGTTTGGACCTTTGGCAGCCCCTCATAGGTGAATGGTAGTGCAGGCTAATTTTTAGAACAAATTCCTGCCATCCTGTACAGGCAACTATTGTTTTTTTTTTTTTTAAGAAACAGCTATTAGCCTGCTCCTGGAGCTTAGTAGAGACCGAATGTTTAACCACGGGCAGCCAAGTTATCATGAAACCTAAACTGCCCATCATGAGCTGGGTGTTATCTGGCCCACCAAGCCATAAATTTGGATTTCATAGCAATACTCCATTATCAATTTAAAGTATTATATATGTGATTGAGCCCAAGCAGGCTCTAAAAGCACAGGAAATTTACATGAAGTGGCCCAAGTGCCATGGTCCCCATTTCTGCTACACTGCATTTTATCTTACAGCCTGCACTTATGGCCTCATGGGAAGTACCCTTTGATCAATTAATAGAGGGAAGAAAGACTCAGGGCTGGTTTATAAATGGTTCTGCATAGTTTGCAGGCAATGTCAAAAAGTGGTCAGATGCAGCACTATAGGCCTTCAGGGACATCTCTGAAGGATAGTAGTGAAGAAAAATTCTTCCGAAGGGCAGAATTTTGAGCAATACCCCTGGTTGGTCACTTTTCTCGAAAGGAGAAATGCCTAGAAGTGTGATTGTATACTAATTTTGGGATGTGATCAAGTCAGTCAAGGATTTGGAAAAAACGTGATTGAAAAATTGGTGGCAAGGAAGTTTAGGGAAAAGGTATGTGGATAGTATTCTCTGAAGAGGCAAAACAAGAGTGAATATATTTGTGCACCATGTGAATGTTCACCAAAGGGAGGCTTCAGTGGAGGAGAATTTTAATCAAGTAGATAGGTGATTCACTCTGTGGATAACAATCAGCCTTTTCCCAGTCACTCTTGTCATTATCCAATGGGCTCATGAACAAAGTGACCATAGTGGCAGGGATGAAGGTTATACATGGGCTCAGAAACATGAACTTCCACTCACCATGGTCAACCTGACTATGGCTATGCTGAGTGCTCAATCTGTCAGCATAGATCAATCATGATCAATCCAATATAGCACCATCTCCTCAGGTAAATTTTGCCAGTTACCTGGTTTCAGGTTGATTACATTGGATCGCTTCCGTCATGGAAGGGATAGAATTTTATTCTTACTGGGATAGATAGCAGGGATGAAGGTTACACATGAGCTCAGCAACATGAACTTCCACTCACCATGGTCAACCTGACTATGGCCATGCTAAGTGCTCAATCTGTCAGTAGCATAGATCAACCCTGATCAACCCAATATAGCACCATCCCCTCAGGTAAATTTTGCTAGCTACCTGGTGTTAGGTTGATTACATTGGATCGTTTCTGTTATGGAAGGGGTAGAATTTTGTTCTTACTGAGATAGATATTCTGGATATGGATTTGCTGTCTCTACTTGCAATATTTCTGCTAAAACTACCATTTGTGGATTTACACAATGTCTTACTCATCATCATGGTATTCCACACAGCATTGCTGCTCATCAGGGAACACACTTCACAGCAAAAGAAGTGTGACAATGGACCTATCTTAATAGAATTCACTGGTATTATCACGTTCTCTGCTATTATGAAGCAGTTGGTTTGATAGAACAGTACAATGGCCTTTTGAAGACTCATTTTTCGTGCCATCTACATGGCAAGACTTTTCAGGTCTGGGCAGTGTTTTTCAGAAAGCTGTATATGCTTTGAATCAGTATCTGATATATGCTATTTTTCCCAGAAGGATTAACAAGTCCAGGAATCAAGAGGTGGAAATTTTAAGTGGCACTTTTTACTATTATTCCTAGTGTCACACTGGCTAATTTTTTGTTTCTTGCTCTTAAAACATTATGTTCTGCTGACATAGAGGCCCTAGTTCTAGAGGGAGGAATGTTTCCACCAGAAGCACAACAGTGATTTCACTAAACTGGAATTAAGATTGCCACCTGGTCATTTTGGGCTTCTCATGCCTCTGAATAAACAGTCAAAGAAGGGACTTATTGTGCTGGCTTGGGTGATTGATTCTGATTACCAATTGAAAATTGGGCCACTATTCTACAATGGAAGTAAGAAAAAGTATGTCTGGAATTGAAGCGATCCCTTAGACTGTCTATTAATATTGACATGTCCTGTAATTAAGATTAGTGAAAAACTTCAACAACCCAATCCAGGCAAAATTTCTAATGGCTCAGACCATTCAGAAGTAACAATTTAGGTCACCCTATTAGGTAAAGAATCATAATCAGCTGAGGAGCTTGCAGAGGGCAAAGGGAATAGAGAATTTGTATTTTTAAAAAAGGATAAAGACCAGCTACAAGCCATGTGACCAGTCACAGAAATGAGCACTGCGATTGCCATCACTATTACCCATTTTGTTTTTAATATGGTTTTGTTTATGTTTATGATAAATACCTTTGTTTTCTTTTTTCTCTTATTTTCTTATTTCCTTTTCATTTAACTAAGATGTATTGACTTTATATCATAATATTTAAGTATTATTTTACTTCATGGTATTTAAGTTTGTGAATATTAAAAAGAGTAACCTTTACTCATGTACTTTATCTCCCTTTCTAGAAAAGAGTGTGTTTCTCATTATACACAGGATAGTTGTGTCATGTTAGGCATAATTATTACTTTTTACTGTCTTTGTTTAGAGATTACCTGTGGTTTAGGAGATGTATATGGGTGCAAGTTGAAAATGAGGAGACTTGTAATAATTAACTCTATGTGTTATCTTGACTGGGTCATAGGATACCTAGATATTTAGTTAAATGTTACTTCTGGCTGTGAGGGTGTCTATAGACAAGATTAGCATTTGAATCAGTAAACTGAGTAAAACAGATTATCTTCCAAATGTGATTGAACATCATTCTATTCCTTGAGAACCCAAATAAAACAAAAAGATGGAGTAAGGGAGAAAGGGAGAATTTGCTCTCTCTGCCTGACTGTTGAGCTGGATACTGTTCTTCTCCAGTTCCTTGGACTGAAACTTACAACATATTCCTTCCAATTCCCAGCCCCTTCGACTTAGACTAAAACTTACAACATAGGAGATATATACATATATATATATACATATATATATATATCTCTTATGTATGTAAGTGTGTGTGTGTGTGTGTGTGTGTGTGTGTGTGTGTATGTGTGTGTGTGAGTGTCCGTGTATCCTATTGATTCTTTTTCTCTGGAGAACCATAATATAGTAATCTATTAGAAACTGAAAAATAGGAGCTTTCCTCTTGATTTTATTTTCTTCAGTAGCTTCATTTTAAAATAAGAATTTAAAAAAATATATTGACTTTTTTTTCTCATCCTCAGTCATTATTTTTGACTTTTGGTTAATTGACTCATGCAATGGAAGATATCATAGGAAAATGCATAGAACAAAACTTACCAAGTTTTGGCTTTTGAGTTTCACAATGAGAACTTTAAAATCATGAAAAAATAGCATAATTTATCAATAAAAAAATATTTTATGTTACCAAAGTCACAGCCCAGAATAGCTATGGACATACATGCACTTTGTAAACTAATACTAAGCATAGAAGAATACTTCATCAATAATAGCTGCTTTTCTCACCCACGTAGAGAAAGCATAGAAAAAGAGGAGTCTCACGGCAAAAAAAAAAAAAAAAAGTCTTTTGTATGTGTTCCTGAGAAAAAGGCTTCTTACCTGCTGTATCAGGGCTAATTCCTGCAGCATAGATAGATAAGTAGAAGAATAAAACCTCTAGGTAGTTGTGGGGTTTAATTTGTATGGAGTTTGTAACCAGGTTCCCAGGTGGATTTTGAAAGAAAGGCCTCCTACACTCTAAACTCTCTTGGAATAGTAGAACAGATAGTAAAATACAGCATATAAAGCATGGGGCAGAGAATTTTAAGAGTTTTCTACAGCCCAAAGAGGTTCAGGAGGGCAATAGAACACTTTCTATGTCTCCTACTGAGTCATCAAATTAGCTGAGAAAGTATAACATCTAAAGCAGGGGTCCTCAAACTACGGCCCGCGGGCCACATGCGGCCTGCCGAGTACGTTTATCCAGCCCACCGGGTGTTTTTGCCACCGCTGCCTGTCCTGCCTAGCAACCGACTCGTCCGGGCTGCAGTGCGCATGTGTGGAATGTGCATCGCACTCTCCGACGCCCCTCCTTCTCTCTGTCTCTCGACTCCTCCTCAGTCTCTGGTGTGATCAGACAAGTCACGAGCTTGCCTGTGCAGAGCCTGCTGCTGCCTGAGGACCGAGGTAAGAACAAGTTAGGTTTTTTTTTTTTTTGAAGTTAGGAGGTCTATTTTTTTTTAAATTTTGCAGTTAATAGGGCCTTTTTTTTTTTTGCGATTAAGGGGAGCCTTTTGTTTTCTGAAGTTAAGAGGTCTATTTTTTTTTTTTTTTTTTTTTGCAAATAGGGGGCGCCTTTTTTTGAAGTTAGGAGAGCCTCTTTTTTTGAAGTTAGGAGAGCCTCTTTTTTTTGAAGTTGGTTAGTTGGTTGGGGGTGGTTTCTAGGGGGGTTGCATCACAGTCATAATGCAAATAGCGCTCAGTGCTAATGCAAATGATTTTTTAAACTATAGTCTGCCCCTCCAACGGTCTGAGGGACAGTGAACTGGCCCCCTGTTTTAAAAGTTCGAAGACCCCTGATCTAAAGTGTTTGTGTAGTTAAGGTCAAAATAGCACAGCTGTGAGGGCCTTGTGAATTGAGAACTTATGGGAACGTGCATGCCCAACTAGAGCCAGCATGGAAAGTGATGATCAACAAAATATCCTCTTTGTAACCATTCTCTCCAAGAGATTACTCTTGATCCCTAAAAGAGGTGATGTCCTGAGAGTAGATACTTGGATATAGTAAACATAACTCAATTAATTCAGGTTTAGCTTCTTTTTTCTGTGAAAAAAAGGTTGAATTACAAACAAATTTTATTTAACAATAATTAAAAAGATATCTATCAATGGTTCTTAAAAACTTTTTTTTCCTAAGAAAACTTTTGCTCAATATAAAGGAATTTAATGCATAGAAAATTTGTCACACTTTTCATCTATGAATAAGTCCTGATAATTACTTCTTTTTGTCTTCAGGTTGTTTTTGAAGATGAAAAAAGCAAAACAAAAATCTGAGTGTTTTGATTAACTAATGACTTCTGCTTATCCCACACAATGCCCTTCACAGATAGGATTGCTTGTGTTCTCATTATTGTTTTTGCCATAATGAAATTGAGAATTAGGGATGGAATATAGTTAATTTCCCTACGACTTATACTGAAACCTGTTTCTGGGCTTCACCTATCTCTGGTTACCAAATGAATTTGCAATTACCCCCAAATTCCCTAGAGGATCACATTTTTGTGATCAGTTTTTGACCCAGGGGCTACAGTTTAGATATTTCATTAGTGAGTAACATCACACCCTTCTTCGTGTTCAAAAAACTCAATTTTTATCTAAATTCATCTGTAAGGCAGTTGAAAGACACAAGGTTGTTTTATATTTAATGCATTTAGAAACTAGAAAGCAACAGCAATGTTTATTTTTAATTTATGCCAACATCATTTTAAGATCTATACTTTTTGTGAAGTATTTTCTCATTTAGATATACCAAGCTTGCTAGCAGTGACTGGTTTCTTCTCTTTCAACTTACCACTGAAATAATCATGCAGACACTGAAAATGAGCAAAATTCCAACAGCATTTTGTATATAGAGAAGTATACTTAGTTTGTTCTTTGAATATCAAGAAGGCTGGAGTGGCTAGAGCCAAATGAGAGAATTGAAGAATTAGGACATAAAAAGAGGACTAAGTGGGGTATCTAGATCCTGTAGAGATAGGTAATTTATGCAAACTTTAAATTTTAAAATGAAATTAAAACCACTAGAACATTTAAACTGAGATATGATATGATTGACATATGCAAGGACCACTTCAGCTGCTAGGAACAGAATTGGCAAGGAGGGTAGCACTGAAGTAAATAAACTGATCAAGACCTCGTTGCAGTAGTCCAAGAATTGATTTTGCCTCTAAGTTTGAAGAGTGAATAATACAAAAATCTAGGAATCTTCTGAAAGTAAAACTATGAAGATAATTTCCCTTACTAATATATTGAAAAACAATGTTTTATTAGCATAAAAATGGAAAGTAAATGATTTAGAAATCAATGATACAAGAAACAACAGAGAAAACCACGAAAAAGGATGGTAAAAGCCATATATATATGGTTTCCAAAAACCCAAATTAATAAAAAGTAAATATTCAAACATTGGGCGAACGTTAGAAAATCATTTGGAAAAAAAGTAACATTCTCACCTATCTTAATTCGTTTGGGCTGTTAGAACAAAAAATCTTAGTCCGGGTGACTTATAAACAACAGAAATGTATTTCTCACAGTTTTAGAAACAGCAGTCCAAGATCATTGTGCCAGCAGATTCAGTGACTAATGAGGGCTCGTTTTCTGGTTCATAAATGGACCTTTTTGCTGTCCTCACATGGCGTTAGGGGCAAGGCAGCTCTCTGGGTCCTTTTTTACAAGGGAACTAACTCCATGAGGACTCTGCCCTCATGACCTAAATACCTTCCAAAAGGCCCAGTCTCCTAATAATATCACTTGGGGGTTAGAATTTCATTTTGTGAATTTGGGAAAGGGAACACAATTATTCAGACTATAGCATTATATTATAACTGACAATAAGTTAAGCTTCAGGTATAAGAAATTATTATTTTAAAAAATATAGAAATGAAAAACATTTTGTAGAGGAAACAAAACATATTTTCTATACATATTAATATTTTTATAAACATATTAATAGTTTTCAAAGACACACACATGAAAAATTTAATAATATTTTAGGTAACAAAGTTAAAAGGTACCTATAGAATAACAACACATTTAGACGAATATGACAAAAATGTCTTTTTTAAATACAAAATTAGCTTACCTAGCACTAAAACAAATCCTAACATGGCTATACAAAAAAAGTTAAAAATATTCCAAATAAAATTATCAGTAAGTAAAAAAAAAATTATTTATCAGTAAGTATATTATTTATCAGTAACTTTCTAGCTGTGTTATCTTGGATAATTTAATCTGTGTGACTTTGTCTAAATTAATATGTGCCTAAATTTGCCTCAGTATTAAAGAAGATGATAGTACCTGGTACTTTGTGAAAATAAATTGCAAAAATTCTGAGAGGCAATGCTCAACAAAAGAGAGCTAATAACAGTGTTTTATATTTTGTGCACATTCTGCTTTTTGTCCATAACAACCATTCTTTACTCAGCAACCAATTTTTAAAAATCAAATATTTACAGTACTTTGGAAGCCTTTTCCTACCCCTTCTTTATCACATCCTTTACCATTCCTTCCCAGAAGCAACTATTCTCCTTAATTTTATGATAATTATTCTTTTGAGTTATATCATTTTGTGTTGTCTGCTTTTGAAATTTCTGTGTATGGAAACATCATATGGTCTCAAACCTAAATTGTTTCATTTCTTAATTTTTCATTTTTAGGATTCATCACATTTGACACCTATAGTTTGTTGATCCATGTGCATAGTATTCACTGAATGAATATATGCTGATTAATTTATTTATTCTAGTAATGATAACATTCAGGATGTTTACATTTAGGGATGATATTATAAAATATATTTCCACAAACACTCTTGTACATGTTTTCTATTTTCCTGTGTTAGATTGTCCCTACCTATCTAAACTAGAATTAGAATTACTGGATTGTAGGTATGGCAAAATGTTCATTTTACTGACCTCAGTTTCTCCTTTGACCTTTGACTCCACTGATTCCTTTGATTTTAATATTATCTCTATAGGTATCCCAGAGAACTATCACTAGATGAACTAGCCCTCAATAACCATCCTCTCTTTCAAACACACCCACACACCTCTCCTGAAAGGGAAAGCACAAAGACAATAGGAAGTTACTTACAATATTCAAAACAGAGACACTTGAAGGGGGTGACAATCTCTCTTCCATAAGAAATAATTCAAATTAACAGACCTCTACCAGAAAATGGTGTATTCTTACTACATTTTGGTAGAACTTAAGTGTTCTGTCTAGCTGACACATTTCACATTTTAGGTTATTGATGTGGCAGTCTTCTTCTTGCATGCTCCTTTTCCCACCTATATCCATGTTTTAGGCATGAAATAAAAGATAATCTCTCAAATGGAAAATCTTTTGGGCAGCCTTCTTTCTGTGTTTAAACATAACATCATCAATTTATTATCCATATGATTGCTGATTACATATATACCATTAGTTCATAAAACGCAACCAGCTCTTAATAGCTTAACCATCATCAGCAGTTCCTTGACTGCTTTATGATATGGATTGAGTGACTTTTAATTCTACTTTGTTTCAACAATACTAGTCAACCTGTACAGGCTTTAAAATTACTGCAGCAATGCAGCTGGAAAAATTAAAGCAATTTTACTGTGGATCAAAGTAAACAAATCATTTTCACACACAGTTTTCAGCTTTCATTTCTTCAAAAAAAAAAATAAGATAGTTTTTCTTTCTGGTATATTAGAACTTTAATTACGGTCTGGATGAAAATAAGTAATACAGAAAAAAGTGTGCCAGGTATTGCTAACTGGATATGAATGTGAATAATTAAGGCAAAAATTGTGCTTAGCCAGTTTTTTATGATGACTTTTTTTTAAAGCTGGGAAATGTGTGACACTTTAGTTTATGACTGCCATCTATTCCTTAAATTAGGGGAAAACAATCTGTATGAAACCCCTTGCAAAGTACCTTTTTTTTTGTACATAGGTTCATTGTAGAAGAAGAGAAAAAATAACATAAAAGCAAATTCATTTCTAACTAAAAATAACTATGCTATATTGGTTTAGCCGAATTATAGGCCGAAATAAGTTTGAACAGTAGAACACATCAGGAAAACTAAAGATATCATTGTACACTGTGAAAGAGAAACAGAGGAATATTTCTCTTACAAATTGTAAAAAATAAATATATGATTTCATGAATCTTTTCTCAAAGGGATACTACTGAAGAAACTCTAGGTTTGCCTTGCTCATGTAGGGGGGACAAACATAATTTATCAGAGGAAGTTGATGCATGATTTATGGTAGTCTGAAGTATCATGAAGGACAACCCGAAGAGAAGGTGGGGCAGATAACTGATGAACACTGTGCTTACTAAATAATAAATAAAATAAGACAACATGTTGTTTCAGTCAGTAAGAAATAGACAGTGTAACAGAAAATGGAACTAATGATCTCTTTAAATTGATTTTTATTTTTCTCTTGTAGAAAAACCGAAAATTATTTGATCTAAAACTAATCTGTTGCCTTGTGAGAATGAAGCAGTACTGTCAAAATTTTGGTTCTGTCGTCTTTGGAATGTGGCCTATAGTCCCCATTGTGTTACCTCATGGTTATATGAGTGTTGCTTTACAACCAACATCTCATCGTGTTTTAGGTAGGAATAAGAGAAAGAACGTGGCAGCTACAGTTTTCTCCTTTATGAAGAGCTTTCCCAGGAGACTCTCCCAATGACTTCTACTTTCATCCAATTTTTTAAAAGGCTATATTGCAAGACATTCTTATTCCCATCTTTTAAAAGAACTATGGTTACAGTGATTAAATATAATGTACTCAAGGATGTTTTAAAAGTTCAGCTGGCAAACAAGCTTTTTAAAAGAATTAAGCAGAGGAATAAAACAGTAAATTTGAAAGTACAACGTGTAAAACTGACATAAAAAACTTAAGAAAATAGAGCTAAGCAGTCAGATTATAAACAGAAATTCGATAAATTTAAGTGGAAACATACAAGTTTTATAAAACAAAACAGGATTTCAAAAATGGAGAATGAAAATAACAAAAACAGACAGATAATACACATAGTTTTAGGGTATAAAAATAATTTTCAGATGTACTAATGTGTTGAAGTTGGTGTGGAGTAGGGAGTGTGGCATGATGGAGTTGATAAGATGTTCTAATTTAAATTTTTAATAACGTAAACATTTTAGACTTATTTGCATAAAAAATTAATGTAGTAAAAAGAAAAACCTTCTTTTATTGCTGAACTATTTATTAACCTTTAAAGGCAACACATGATATCACTTTTTTGAACATTCTTTCACAGATATTCTATGCATCAACAAGCAAATGCATATATACTTACCTTTCTTTTAAAAAACAAATGATAGGGGGAGGTTAAGATGATGGCCTACAGGCCACGCTGTAAAAATCTCCTTGGAGGCTAGTGACAAAAGGGATTCTCCATGTGAGTAGGCGGGCACTGGTGGGAGCGTGAAGGTCCATCTGAGGGGATACTCAGCCCGGGTCCCCCCTCTGAGGGTGATTGCAAGTTCCCATCGCCCTGAAATTAGAGCTCAGCTCCAAGAATGCCGCAGAAACGTCTGCTGCGGGAATGCACCTGAGAAAAGCCTGCTGAATTCAACTGATTTCCAGCACCTGGCGCTTGGTGCACACCATCACCTGACATACCGGACCGCTGGAGCGCAGGATTTGATTTTTGGAGAGAGAGCATGGGGGAATCTGTGAGAGACAAATACATGCCTGGTAAGGAGCCGCCCACTGCTGCCATTTTCCTGGCAGAAACTTTCATTTCTCTGCCCAGCTCCCCCCACCAGTCTCCAACCCATTGCCTAAGCAACACACACACAATTGCCTCAGATGCTCCCTTAGTATTGAAATAGGAGAGAGACACAACAAGTCACTGGAAGGGACTGCCCACACAACCCAGAGAACTGATCTCTGTGAATGACAGATCAGCTACTCAGGGCTGGATTGTGGTCCAGAGGAAATATTCTGAGAGCACAAACTTTGGAGGGACCTGAGAGTGCTGAGTTCCAGGTGCCCCACCTCCTACCCTGATCCAACTGTGGGACAAAGGGTGTGGCCATAAAAGGACGAGGAAGAACTCTAAAGAGATCAGTGGTGAGTCCCCAGCAATCCTCTGAATGTCATACCCACATAGCTGGGCCAGGACTGAGAGGGACAAACCCAGATGGAGCCTGGACATCAGTCGCAATAGGAGAATCCCATTCCAGGATAGGCCTGGCTGGGGCAACCTCCTGAAAGTTCATACCTGGGGAAGAGACTATCCTGTACATCCCCACCAGAGATTTCCTTGACCATAGGAGAGTGGGAGGGGAGGACCGCAGCCCCACCCACCTCACTGCCCCTCCTCCTTCCCTGCTCCACTCCCTAAGGAGAGAGTGAAAGAGGTGGCTCTGCAGGAGAGATCTGATTAGAGGAACAACTGCAGAGCCTGCCACAAGACGACAGGTTTTTTTGTCTCTGTTTTTGTTTTTTATTTTGTTCGGTTTTGTTTTTTATTCTAAATTTCCAATTATTATTATTATTATTATTATTATTATTTTTGAGTTGGAGTCTCACTCTGTCGCCGGGACTGGAGTGCAGTGGCCACTCCCAGTCACCGCAGCCTCGACCTGCTGGGCTCCGGCGATCCTTCTGCCTCAGCCTTCCATGTAGCTGGAACTACAGGTGCGCGCTACCACGCCCGGCTGATTTTTTTTGATTTATTGTAGAGATGAGGTCTCCCTGCCCAGGTGGGTCTCGAACCTGCGGGCTCAGGCAATCCACTCACCTCAGCCTCCCAAAGGCGCGGGATTACAGGCTGAGCCACCGAACCCGACTTCCAATTATTTTTTAATTTTAAAAATTTTCTGACTGTTCATCTATTTTTAAAAGATTTTTCCTTTGAGCATGAATGTGTATGTGAGGCTTTAACTGCATCCCCTCCCAATTTTTTTTCTTTCTTTTCTTTCTCCGTTTCTTCCTACTTTTATTTGTCATTCTCTGTCTATGTTGTATGTGAATGATTGAGTATTCATCTTTTGATTTTGCTGTTGTTTTTGCTCTTTTGTTCTTCTGGGGTTTCTTTTTTTTTAATATTCATTTTTTTACAATTTAAGAGATGTGTCAATATATGTGTGAGGCGTAAGGGTTCTACCTGAATCTCCCCACCTTTTTTCCCACTTTTTTTTCCTGTTTCTTTATTGTCCCCCTTTGCTCTTCTTGTCTTTCTTCTCTGTTGACTTCATACTAGGCGTGTGTGTGTGTTTAGTTTTCTTGGAGTTTTTCTGTTGTGGTTTGTTTTGTCTCACTTTGTTATTATTGCAAATTGTTTTGTGGTATGAGTTGATTTCTGCTTTGTATCATCATATAGAGTGGTGGTGGGGTTTGGGTCTCAGGGAAAACATACCACAATAAATGAACATTTTAAATTGCAAGTAGCATCTGACACCTATCACCCCAACCCTACTTTACTTGGGTTCCAAAAAACTACAAGAGACAGCAAAGCTTCCCATCCATCATCCTATTTCAAAATAGAACAAATCCAGAGCCTGGGTCAGGGAAGAATAGAGGACGGAGCAAACATCAGAAGGGAAGGCATCTCCCACTGACACTGAATAACAGAACTAAAGAGAGAGAAAAAAAAGATATCTGTCACAAATGAGGAAAAGTCAAAGGAAGACCTCAGGTAATTCCAAGTCCACCAGAGACAAAACCCTGATAAACCAGACCTTGGTGTCCAAACAATGGAAGTCACCAACAACTGACCCCAGAAGATGACAGGTATCAGGGAATGGCTGGAAAGAGTGAATAAGACTCAAGACAGACAAAATGCAACACTGAAAGAACTTGTAACAGAGATTCTGGCAATAAAAAACTTCATCCAGGAAATAAACAACAAGTTGACAAGCATGGAAAGCAGAATCAATCTAACTGAAGAAAGAATCTCAGAACTTGAAGATCAGAACATGGAATTAACCCGATCTGTAAAAAACGTAGAAAAAAGACTCTGAAAGAAGGAACACAGCCTACAAGAGAGGTGTGATTATATCAAGAGGCCAAACCTATGCCTGATTGGTATCTGAGAAGAAGAAAGGGAAAATGAGAACAACTTGGAGCAAGTATTCCAGGAGGTAATCCGAGAAAACTTTCCCCATCTCACTAGAGATATGACCAGCTAAGCACGAGAGATACAGAGAACCTCCACAAGACATCAAATGAGAAGACCAACCCCTAGACACATAGTAATTTGCCTACATAAAGTAGGCACAAAAGAAAAAATCCTAAGGGCAGTAAGAGAGAAAGGTCAGACTACCTACTGGGGAAAACCAATCAGAATAGCAGCAGAACTATCAACAAAAACACTACAAGCAAGAAGGGATCGAAGCCCTATATTCAAAGTCCTTAAAGATAAACAATTTAAACCAAGAACTTCCTATCCAAGCTCAGCTTCATCAGTGATGGAGAATTAAAACCCTTCCCAAACATCCAATCCCTAAGAGATTATGTAGCTTCCAGACCAGCTCTACAGGAGACATTTAAAAAGGTATTAAGCACAGAAGAAAGGAAAAAAAAGAATCACCACACTCTTCCCAAGAGAATAGTACAGCACAGAATCAACAGAGAACACAGCGCAACAAGAAACTTGAAAACACACACATACACTAACCCCAAAGCCAAAAGAAAACAAGCAAGTGAAGAAAAAACTTTATAAGAGCCTCATGACAGGGATAAGTGATCACATTCCAATAGTCATCCTGAATGTAAATGGACTAAATGCACCACTGAAAAGACACAGAATGGCAGACTGGATAAGAAACCATGACCTCATTATTTGCTGTATCCAGGAGACTCATCTTACTATGAAGGATGCACACAGACTCAAAGTTAAGGATGGAAAATGAGTTTCCAGGCAAATGGATCACAAAAGAAGGCAGGAGTTGCAATCTTCCTATCAGACAAAACAATCTTTAAGCTATCAAAAATTAGAAAAGATGCAAAAGGACACTACATAATGATAAAAGGTTCAATCCATCAATAAGAAATATTTACCCTAAACATATATGCACCCAACATAGGAGCACCAGCATTTATAAAGCAACTACTACATAAACTAAAAAAAAGATATTGACTCTAACACTATGATAGCAGGGGACTTGAATACCCCACTGACAGCCAGAGCTAGATCATCGAAGCAAAAAATCAACAAGGACATCCAGAGCCTAAACTTGATACTTGACCAAATGGATTTACTAGATACCTACAGATTATTCCACCCAACAACCCCAGAATATACATTCTACTCATCACCACATGGAACATACTGCAAGATTGATCACATCCTTGGCCACAAATCAAGCATAAACAAGTTCCATAAGGTGGAAATCTTACCATGCACATTCTCAGACCACAGTGGAATAAAAACAAATATCAAAACCAACAACACTTCCCCAAAACCCACAAAGTCATGGACATAAAACAGCATAATGCTGAATAACGAATAGGTCAACACTGAAATCAGAGAAGCAACTGAAAGATTCCTGGAAACAAAAATGAAAAAACATCTTACCAAAACCTCTGGGATGCCATGAAGTCAGTTCTCAGAGTGGAATTTATATCTCTAAGAGCATACATCAAGAAAATGGAAAGATCATCACAAGTGGAGAGCCTAACAAATCACCTAAGGGAGCTGGAAAGAGAAGACCACCAAAACCACAACTTTAGCAGAAGAATCCAAATCACTAAAATAAGAACCCAAATATGGGACACAGAAGATAAAAATATTATAGAAAACATCAACAAAGCAAAAAGCTGGCTCTTTGAACGAATTAACAAGATGGATGGACCTCTAGCCAGAATGACCAAGGAAAAGAGAGAAAAAGCCCAAATAAACACAATTAGAAATACAAAAGATCAAATCACAACCGACTCTGAAGAAATACAAAGGATTATCAGAGATTACTATGTACACCTATATGGAAACAAACTTGATAACCTAGATGAAATGGAGGACTTTCTGACATCACACAACCTCCCCAGTTTAAAACAAGAAGACATTGAGACACTAAATAGAACAATAACAACCCAGGAAATTGACTCTGTCATATGAAGACTACCTACCAAAAAAACTCTTGGACCGGATAGCTTTCCAGCAGAATTCTACAAAACATACAAGGAGGAGCTGATACCAATCCTACTAAAGTATGCTAGGCAATTGAGAAAGATGGAATTCTCCCTAAATCATTTTACGAAGCTCACATCACTGATACCCAAACAGGGTAAAGATCCAACAAAGAAAGGGAACTATAGGCCAATATCCCTTATGAACATAGAAGCAAAAATTCTCAACGAGATTCTAGCAAATAGGATCCAAAAACACATCTCAAAAATCATCCACCATGACCAAGTAGGCTTCATCCCCAGGATGCAGG